>NC_139949.1:932500-1072222 GCF_963454915.1 Gymnoscopelus microlampas | reverse complement strand
GGAAACACTAACAATTCGACACTTCACTGTCAAGTACATTCAGTGGTTCTCAAACATTCTCATGTCAAGGACTCCAAATGATCCCCAAAATGCATATTTGGCCGCAGTGTGTGCCAGGAAGGACCCCGCCCCATACAATATGTTTGTTGTTAAAATGTTTCATAAATATTCCCAAATTGTACATTTTTGTCATGGTTTTTGGGAAATAGCCGATCTACAAGCTCACAACTTGTCACGCTGTGGTGCGTTCACTGCGTTGTGAGCTTGTAGATGTATACAGTAGTGCTAATATTAACACATTTAATTGGGGACCCCTGAAACCCCCTCAAGGACCGCTGGGGGTCCCCAAACATCACTTTGAGAACCACAGAAGTACAGTATTTTAAAAGGTACTAGACAAAAATAACCAGTAAGACTCCCTAATCGGAGATAAGCGACCGTAGGTCACATGTATACAGAAGAGGGCTGTAACGGCGATTGGTTCCTAGTTGTGTGGGCAATGTATAGTTTTCAGGGTCCCCACGGTCATGAAATTCCTGGAAATATTTTGAAATAAAAAAAAAAAAAATCCAGTACTGGAAAAGGTTTGGAATTGATCAAACTTCATCAAAGGTCCTGGAATTTATCAAGGGTCCTGGAAAAAATATTTGGCTATGCATTGTTTTTGGCTATTGATTTTTTTTAATACAAAACCTTTTCATAAAGATGTATAACATTACACGAAATATGTAACATAAGTAGTTTTTTCGCCGAACAGGCTGTGTAACACCCCATCCGCACTGCCAGCGATGCGACGTGACGCGACGCGAGCGGGCGATGAAATCTCATTAAAATACATGTTTTTGAATGAGACCGTCCTGACCTTCCGCAAGCGACAACGAACCGTGCAACGACGTCGTCACCCCTCCTATTTTCACTCGCAGGCTCTATTTGAGCGAGGTTTCGCGGCTGTGCCCCACCCCCAAACACTTTTTATTGTTTTTTATTTATTTATTTTGCTACACTGCCTATCTTTGGGCATTGTACATAGGAGTAAGAGACACATTATTGCGCTGAATGATTGTTATATAGGCCTGGAAATTGGGCTAAATATTCTGGAAAAGTTTTGGAAAAGTTTTGGAAATTCATTGCTAAAAATGTGTGGGGACCCTGAGTTTGTTTGGTGGTCTAAGAAATGTGGTGGCAGGCATGTTGATGACATGAGTGTACACATACTGTGTAGTTGCGACCGTAGGTCGCATTTACTATAGAAACCTGCTCCAGGTGTCCGTGCGTCCCTCCGTCACACACGTCCCGTCCCTCCGTCACACACGTCCCGTCACTCCGTCACACACGTCCCGTCACACTTTTGCCCTGCTCATATCTCCGCACCCGTTGCCCCGATCCATGCCAGATTTTGCACACACACTCCTTACCTGCCAAACTACACCCTCCAAGGACCCCCGGAGCTCCAGGGACCCCCAGCTGCCTTGGGGACCCCCAAGTGTAAAAAATGAGCACATGTGGACAAATTACCAAATGACCACCCCAACGGGGCTGCTCACGGGGCATTCCCGGGGACCACCCACTCCTGGTGCTCCAGAACGGATGCAAAAGTGGTGGCGCCCCCAGTGGAGGACCCCCTGCCACTGCAGCTCACATAAAATGCCGTAACTCGGGCTAGGAGCGTCCGGGAGAGCCGCGGCCGGTACCTATTCGTCCGCCAAGGCAACGCGGACACCCCACCCCTAATTCCTCACATGGCCCTCTTCTAGCGCCACCTTCAGGCCGCTTTTCACAACACATTTTTGCCCACTACTCCTACAGTTTTGCCCCTAAAAACACGCAAATTGCTACACACTACACAGTATGTCTACACTCATGTCATCAACATGCCTGCCACCACATTTTTTAGACCACCAAACAAAACTATACATTGCCCACACAACTAGGAACCAATCGCCGTTACAGCCCTCTTCTGTATACATGTGACCTACGGTCGCTTATCTCCCGATTAGGGAGTCTTACTGGTGTGTAGCAATTTGCGTGTTTTTAGTGGCAAAACTGTAGGAGTAGTGGGCAAAAATGTGTTGTGAAAAGCGGCCTGAAGGTGGCGCTAGAAGAGGGCCATGTGAGAAATTAGGGGTGGGGTGTCCGCGTTGCCTTGGCGGACGAATAGGTACCGGCCGCGGCTCTCCCGGACGCTCCTAGCCCGAGTTACGGCATTTTATGTGAGCTACAGTGGCAGGGGGTCCTCCACTGGGGGCGCCACCACTTTTGCATCCGTTCTGGAGCACCAGGAGTGGGTGGTCCCCGGGAATGCCCCGTGAGCAGCCCCGTTGGGGTGGTCATTTGGTAATTTGTCCACATGTGCTCATTTTTTACACTTGGGGGTCCCCGAGGCAGCTGGGGGTCCCTGGAGCTCTGGGGGTCCTTGGAGGGTGTAGTTTGGCAGGTAAGGAGTGTGTGTGCAAAATCTGGCATGGATCGGGGCAACGGGTGCGGAGATATGAGCAGGGCAAAAGTGTGACGGGACGTGTGTGACGGAGGGACGGGGTGACGCACGGACACCTGGAGCAGGTTTCTATAGTAAATGCGACCTACGGTCGCAATAAACAAATAAAATACACAGGAACTAATGATTGGTAGTACATGATGTGCTTGAATTCCATTAGACATTCTTCTCCTGTCACAACAGCTCACTAATCTTGCTGCAGTTTTTGAAAATTGTTGTACTTCACCCAGCAGATACAAGAGGTTTTGGTTATTGTCTCCGCCAGGCCGAAGGCATGACCGGGACTATGTTTTCCAATTCCATCCTGATTGGCACATTTTGGACATTGCTGCCCCACAACAACCTACCTGACCTGATCCGAGGAGCACTTTTTCTAGTTAGTCATGTTCTCTCTTCACTCTGTGTGTCTATGTGTCTGTGATGTCTTGGTACAGTGGGCAGGTGGTCAGTATGTATGTACTGTATGATGTCTTGGTACAGTGCCTTCATTTTGTGTGCAGTGGGTTCACAGTCTGTCTTCTCTTGGGATGCCAGGTCTGCCTAATAGCTTTCTCTATCGCAAGACTGTGTTCACTGAGTCTCTACAATAAAGATTATTATTAATACATAGTGAAGGCTTTCCTTAGTGTTGGATCAGGCACAGGGCTCAGGCGTTCTGTGTATTCGCTGTTTAGGGTCAAATTCTAATTTACTGGTTTTGAGTTGATTATTTCCAGCGTATCGGGTAGCTTTTTTAATCCCCAAAAAGATGTATTGATGTTTTTTTGAAAGATTTATTTTTGGCTTTTTATGCCTTTATTTGACAGGACAGTAGGTCGTATTGATGTTTTTTTATTGACCAAAATCCTGATCCATTTGCCTCTCTACTGTCTGTCTCTCTCTCAGCTCTCCTACTGTCTGTCTCTCCTACAATGTCTCTCTCAGCTGTACTACTGTCTGTCTCCTACACTGTCTCCCTCTCTGTACTACTGTCTGTCTCTCCTACACTGTCTCTCTCTCAGCTGTCCTACTGTCTGTCTCTCCTACACTGTCTCTCTCAGCTGTCCTACTGTCTGTCTCTCCTACACTGTCTCTCTCAGCTGTACTACTGTCTGTCTCTCCTACACTGTCTCTCTCTCAGCTGTCCTACTGTCTGTCTCTCTCTCAGCTGTCCTACTGTTTGTCTCCTACAATGTCTCTCTCAGCTGTACTACTGTCTGTCTCCTACACTGTCTCTCTCTCAGCTGTACTACTGTCTGTCTCTCCTACACCGTGTCTCTCTCTCAGCTGTCCTACTGTTTGTCTCTCTCTCTCAGCTGTCCTACTGTCTGTCTCTCCTACACTGTCTCCCTCTCTGTACTACTGTCTGTCTCTCCTACACTGTCTCCCTCTCTGTACTACTGTCTGTCTCTCCTACACTGTCTCTCTCTCAGCTGTCCTACTGTCTGTCTCTCCTACACTGTCTCTCTCTCAGCTGTACTACTGTCTGTCTCTCCTACACTGTCTCTCTCTCCGCTGTACTACTGTCTGTCTCTCCTACACTGTCTCTCTCTCAGCTGTACTACTGTCTGTCTCTCCTACACTGTCTCTCTCTCAGCTGTACTACTGTCTGTCTCTCCTACACTGTCTCTCTCAGCTGTCCTACTGTCTGTCTCTCCTACACTCTGTCTCTCTCTCAGCTGTCCTACTGTCTGTCTCTCCTACACTGTGTCTCTCTCTCAGCTGTCCTACTGTCTGTCTCTCCTACACTGTCTCCCTCTCTGTCTTACTGTCTGCCCCTCCTACACTGTCTCCCTCTCTGTCTTACTGCCTGTCTCTCCTACACTGTCTCCCTCTCTGTCTTACTGTCTGTCTCTCCTACACTGTCTCCCTCTCTGTACTACTGTCTGTCTCTCCTACACTTTCTCTCCCTCAGCTGTCCGTCTGTCTGTCTCTCCTACACTGTCTTTCTCAGCTGTCCGTCTGTCTGTCTCTCCTACACTGTCTCTCTCTCAGCTGTCCTACTGTCTGTCTCTCCTACACTGTCTCTCTCAGCTGTCCGTCTGTCTGTCTCTCCTACACTGTCTCTCTCTCAGCTGTCCGTCTGTCTGTCTCTCCTACACTGTATCTCAGCTGTCCTGCTGTCTGTCTGACGGAAGTGATTTTTGATTGGTTCTTCAGACAGACAGGTGGTGTCATATCATGGCGTATGTCTCGCATGTCACAGGAAGTTTATGTATGAAAAAAGGAGGTTTCTGCCCCACAGCTACGATATGTAGGTCATCCCCCCAACACACACACATACACACACACACACACACACACACACACACACACACACACACACACACACACACACACACACACACACACACACACACACACACACACACACACACACACACACACACACACACACACACACACACACACACACACACACACACACACACACACACACACACACACACGCGCGCGCTCGCTCGCACGGACGCACGCACGCGTGCACACACACACTCACACACTGAAAGTTTGGACAGTGATGACAGTGAAGATAGAGAGAGTAATAAACGAATAGAAGAGAGAGACAGAGAGAGAGACACAGAGAGACAGAGGGAGACGGAGAGAGATAGCAATGTCTATGTTTTGGCAAGTGTTGTAAAGTTACAGGGATAACATTTAAATTAAATTAAAACGCATGTCAATATTAGTTGCATTATTATTCATTTAGGTTTAATGCTTAACGCTTAACTTAGGTTTAACGCTTAAGGCTCTACATCCTGCCGGTGGGGACTCCTCACTGGCAGACAACAGCACATAAATGTCCTTATTTCCATAATCAAATAATTATTGAAATGATTAAACGGATTATGGCACTTATAGCTATTACAGTATAATTTTCACTTTAGGTTGTTTTAGGCATGTTCTAACTAACAATAAAGACTATGAAGATGAATAATTAATTAAAAGGTTCACAGCCAAGCTTTGACTGCATTCCACAGCTGTGTGTGTGTGTGTGTGTGTGTGTGTGTGTGTGTGTGTGTGTGTGTGTGTGTGTGTGTGTGTGTGTGTGTGTGTGTGTGTGTGTGTGTGTGTGTGTGTGTGTGTGTGTGTGTGTGTGTGTGTGTGAGGGAAGGAGATAAAGACCGTTGTAGCCTGAGGGTGGGTGTGTGGGTGGTCTCATGCTGATGATGTCATCAACCTAACAGTCAGGTGATTGGTCAGGAGTCTGTCTTTCTCTCCCTCATTGATCCCTTCACTTCTGTGTCTGTCTGTCTGTCTGTCTGTCTGTGTCTATGCGTGTCTGTGAGAAAAGAGAAAAGAGTGCAGTGGAGAGAGACAGACAGACAGTGGGGGGGGGGGGTGGGTTCAACCTGTAGCTGGAAGCAGATGTTCATGTTGCAATCAGACAAGCAGAGACCTGCTAACGCGCACGCACGCACACACACACACACACACACACACACACACACACACACACACACACACACACACACACACACACACACACACACACACACACACACACACACACACACACACACACACACACACACACACACACAATGAATCACACTGGCTGGGTTTACACCTGTCTCTGGGTGGAGGTGGGGGGGGGGGGTGCCCCACCCAAAGCACCAAGCAGGTGTACAGAGAAACCACACACACACACACACACACACACACACACACACACACACACACACACACACACACACACACACACACACACTGGCTCAGGGAAAGTTTAGCGCACACAGACTATTATTCACACACCGAACAGGAACTTGGATTGTTTTGGATCCGTGGGGAGAGACATTTCAAGGAGAGAAACGAAAGGTTTGAATTAGTTTTGTCTTTCTTAAAGGGGATAGTTCACCCCCAAAATTCATTGGATATTTTTGATTTGATTTGATGACCAGCGGTTCCGGTTGGAGACACAAAGAAGGCTCTCTGTGTCTCCTACCGGAACCGCTGCCGGTCATCAAATTATTGGCTTAGGAATGTGACAAAAACAAAAAAAAAATATCCATGAATTCAACTCTCCATGGGGTGACTAATCGACAGGAAGCAAAGTCATTTTGGGGGTGAACTATCCCTTTAAAGCCTGAATGAGAATCTGAGAGAAAATATTCCAGAGAGTTTGTGACCCTGTCGAAACTAAGCTTAAACTGTTATCTATTCATTTAATTTAACTAGCATTGGTTGCCTTGTAGGTCATGTGGATCTCAAACGTTTGTATTTATATATGTATTTGACTGCTTTTCTTTTGCACAATGTTCAGGATTTTTCCTGAAATAGCAGATCTACAAACTCATAGCGTGGCACTCGCGCCGCGCTATGAGCTTGTATATCTGTTATTTTTGAATAGACAAAGTATAGAATATGGTTAAAAAAAAAATATTGTGACGCTATATTAACGTTAACATTTTGCCGTGGACCCCACTTTGAGAACCATACTGGGTTCAGGCAGCAACTGGAAGCCAGTGAAGTGAAAACTTAACACGCAAAATATATGAGATTTTATAGAACTCTTACGGAAGCCGCCGTCTCATTTGGAGGGCCTTCAGTGAGCAATGCATGCTGGGAGGCCAGTAAAGGAGGGAGTTACAGTAGTCAAGTTATTTATCGCACATCATTTCTCTCCTTTGTGTTAACCCATTAAGACCGGGAAGGCATCTGTGTCTTTATCTGTGTCACTTTATCCATATTTTATACTTTGGCTATTCAAAAATAGCAGATCTACAAGCTCATAGCATGGCACGAGTGCCCCGCTATGAGCTTGTAGATCTGCTATTTTTGAAAAATCGTGACATTTTTTGCAAATCTTTGAATATGTCTTTTTTTAAGCAAATATCTTTATCTCAAATCTTTGCTTCTGGGGGTCCATGGAACAACATATTTTGAGATGGGGGTCCGCGGCCAAATACATATAATTTTGGGGTTCCTTGACATGGAAAAGTTGGAGCACCACTAATATAGCAACATGCTGTTAGGATTTAGAAAAAAAATATTTGGCTGCGGCCCCCCATCTCAAAATGTTTTGTTCTCCGTTTGCCTGGAGTGGATGCAACACTCTTGGAAGGGGGGGGGAAGCTCCCCTCCTATGATGAATAGATGATAAATGTTAAATAGTTATGAATAGAAGATACAGTAAATGTTACATTCTCTGTGTTCTATTTGTGTATTTCAGAGTGGTTAGGAGTGTCTGATGTGGATCAGCGTCTGTACGTGTTGGATCGTCTAGAGGATCTACTGAACCTCATCCCCCACCTAGAAATACAGCTAACACCACCTAGCATCCACCACCTAGAACTACACCCAGCACCATCTAGCAACCACCACCCAGAACTACAACCAACACCACCTAGAAACCACCACCTAGAACTACACCCAGCATCACCTAGCAACCACCACCTAGAACTACACCCAGCATCACCTAGCAACCACCACATAGAACTCCACCCAGCATCACCTAGCAACCACCACCTAGAACTCCACCCAGCATCACCTAGCAACCACCACCAGCAGCCTAGCGTAGCACCCATATCGCCACCTGGCTGCCAGGAACCCAAATCACCAGCGGATGCTCAGAGACATGACCTCTCACTGACCCCTCTGTCCAGTGGAGAGGTCGAAGGTCATCTCCATAAAGGTAGGCAGGGTTAGGAGGGATGGCTCAAAAATGTAAAGAGAAAACTACAAATCCCATAACCACCCACAATGTAAGAAATGCATTACAGGGAATTACAATACACAAGATGTGCCATTAAAGACATCATGAAATGGCTTTTTTTCCTAAGCTTTCTTCTGAAACTGAGGCGTATTGTGCCTCAACCAATCACAGTCTCAGCCGATCGTCCCATCCCCTTGGGCTATGGGAACGATCAGAACTTCACATCACAGTAAGGCAGAGAGAGACAGAGGCAGTGCTGAGGCACGTTTATGTTACAGCATCGCCTATTGTACTGTTTAACACATCGGGTGCCAGAGGTTTTTAAAAACTGGTTACGTCCGGTGCCAGCGTTTCATAACGTTTACGGCGATGTTTTTAGAGCTGGAGAAGCCTCCACGACGACCCGGATATAAACAAAGGGTGTCTGGGCGATGGCCGAGGGTCCCGTCTAACGACTGGAACAATAATATTTCTAACGCAATCCGCCATTGCAGAGCGCGTCGAAAATGGCTTGCTTTCACTACTGTAAAAAAGTATGGAGATATGGACCTTTTTCTCAAGATCCTATCATTGGAGCGGACGAAAGGGACGTTTTTTGGACTGGATTCACATCCGTCCATTCCATTTTACAGGGTCCTAGGATCATTCCTCCATAGACCACCGAAGTCTGACGTAATTTACACATCCTACCTGGGTCGCGGTTTTCCACCCCCATTCTGAATCCCATAGACGTATTTAATATCGCGTCAAATAAGAACTGTGTTCCAAAAATAAACAAGTGACCCCGGCGGTTTGACTCTTATGGATATGAAGCATCAACTGACGGTGAGAAAGCGCTAATGTTACTAACGACGAATTAGTTAAATTTTCGCCAGAAACGGACTGTTTCAAACATGAGTGACTGACGATACAGAGCCACCTCCCTGACAATATCGCCGAGACAGTTTGTTTAATATTGGACCACAATTCTTATATGAGACGATTCTAAGATGACCCAATGTTATTCTCCATAGAGAAATTACTTTACGAACCAGGGGACAGTGGTGGAAAAAGTACTCAAATGTTTTACTTAAGTAAAAGTATCAATACTGCAATGTAGAAATACTCTGTTACAAGTAAAGTTCCGGAATTCAGAATTTACTTGAGTAAAAGTACAAAAGTATTGGCATCAAAATATACTTAAAGTACCAAAAGTAAAAGTACAAAAATATTTGAAAATAGCAGATCTACAAGCTCACAACGCGTCGCGATGCGACGCGTTGTGAGCTTGTAGATCGGCTATTTTCATATAGCCTATGTATAAAACTAGAAGTTCGGGCCGCTACGCGGCCCGAACGTCTAGCGCGACGCGTCGTCCACTTGGCAGTGCCCCATGACAGGCACCTCACAGTGAAGTGGTGGTCATTTTGGCGGCGTGGGTTGTGTTGAGGATGGAAGCCATCGAACTGGTGCGATCTGACGGCATCCTAGATTTATAGGTAGGATGTGATGTCATGCTGTCGTGAGATTACGTCACACTGGCGTTGTGTCCATATTCGGGACGACCGTCTCATCGTGATGTCAGATTACGTCACACTGGCGTGATGTCAGATTACGTCACACTGGCCACATACAACGTTCGTACATACTGACAACCGACATGGCGCAGGATTCAAATTGTATATATAGATAGGGCTAAAGTGGTTAATGTATGTTTTATAATATAAAAATGTATATCTGCAAAGTAACTAGTAACTAAAGTTTTCAAATAATTGTAGTGGAGGAAAAGTACAATATTTGCCTCTGAGATGTAGTGGAGTAGAAGTAAAAGTATTGGAAATTGGAAATACTCAAGTAAAGTACAAATACCTAGAAATTTTACTTAAGTACAGTACTTGAGTACATGTACTTAGTTACTTTCCACCACTGCCAGGGGATGAACGAGTGACGTCAGGACTTCTGTACTCTCTGAGCAAGCAAAGGAAACACAATGATAAAATGATAAAATTACAACAGGATAGGATGCAGATAAAGAACGTAGCAGCCCAATAGTGTCTCCCTAATGACAATCAGCTGTGTGTGTGGAGGAACATGAGCTATACGAATCACACAGATGGATGGAATTATGAGTCCTAATTATTCATAAGGACTTGGATTCACACAGTGCGTTTGTGTTTGACAGAAAGTCAGTAAGATTGGACTTTTAGGGTCTTTCAACATAAACAACCCCTCCCACCCCACCCCGTGGTATGGAATCTATTGTTAATAAATATCTACATATCGTGTGGATAGGCTCTAAAAGTGTGAAAAACATATCATTAAGTCTTTATAATTCCTCAACAACAACACTTTCACTTTTCTTTCTCAACCACTGTTCACCTGTCTTCTATCACATCCTGTCTGTCTGTCTCCCTCTCTGTCCGTCTGTCTAACTGGTCTGTCTGTCTCTCTGCCAGCTGTCTGTCCAGAGGGAGATGAACTTCAGGCCATGACAGTAGAAGTATGTCTGTTACAAACCACTATTAAAGGAATATTAATAATTATGAATAGAACGAATAGAATGAATACAAGTCTAAAGTGGTTTAAACATTACATTCCAAATATAAATCAGTTTAAAGTGGTTTAGACAACATACATTATGAATACATGTGTGTCTATGAGCAAGGCACGCTAGCAGAGCATCATGTGTTCCATTCTGATGTTTATGTATCATTCATCTATTACTATTACTAATGTCTGATTTAATGTGTCATTCATCTATTACTAATGTCTGATTTATACTCCGGACAACCATGACATCGTTGTCTAAAAGACGGTTGTTTTCATCCTGTGATGTCATCGTATGATGGAGTATAAATGTATCTTTATGTCATGTCTTCAAACATGTTGGACCTAACAATGTTTCATGGTTTTTATTTACTGACAGATGTTTCGGAAAAAAGCTTCGTCTTCCTTGAGAATGAGAAGGATAACAGAAACCTCTAGATGTAATGTCTGTCTGTCTGTCTGTCTGTCTGTCTGTCTGTCTGAAATGCTTTGAATTATTTTATTTTATTTGCACAGTTTTCACCCTACAAGCTCATCAAAATGAAACCACCCCCATGGAGAAATATCTTATATACCAACATATATTATTATTATGTAATTGGTGACATTTTAATGTGCTTCAAATACATGTTAAATAGCTCTATATTGTGATGGCATTCATTGCTATAGAGTGTTTGTTCAATAACAGGGCCAGGTACTATGCACCCAAATCATCCTCAGAGTGCCAGCGTTCTTACCGTGTCTTGGTGATCTTTAGACGGCTGCAGAAGCCACAGCGTGGACCCTGATGTAAAAAAAAAAGTATCCGGGCGACGGGTAGGGACCCGTCTATCGACTGGAACAATAACATTTCTACCGCGATCTGCCATTTTAGAGCGATCGGCCATTGAAAATGGCTGGTTTTCACCCCCAAAAAATATATGTCTCTCCATCTCTTTAGTAAACAGAATATACATTTTCAGGTCGGGATACCAATTGCATGACTTTGACCTTGACATCTTTATTGATAACAAAACATATGTAAAATGACATACATACTGTAGGTGCAGGAAAATGTCATTGTGGGAAACGTGATGGTATGCCTTCCACACTAGGGAGTAGGGATTTGATACCTGAGAAATACAGGTATTGTTAGCCAATATATAAATGGCTAACAATTGTACAACTACAAATAAATAAAACACCAAGCTAAACATCTAATCAGGAGAGGGAATAGGATACGGGATAAACAAAATAAATTGGAAGTGATGAAACAAAGAAGTGAGCTGACAAAATCGGAATTGGAACACTGTAACATTTAAGCTGATACGTATAATTCAGTTCTCTCTCCTGAAACTGGTATCCTGACCTGAAATGTTATTTTCTGTTTATTAAAGAGCTGGAGAGACAGGGAGACCCCTGTTACTGAACAAACACTCTATAGCAATGATTAATATCACAATATAGAGCTATTTAACACTGTTACTGAACAAACACTCTATAGCAATGATTACTATCACAATATAGAGCTATTTAACACTGTTACTGAACAAACACTCTATAGCAATGATTACTATCATAATATAGAGCTATTTAACACTGTTACTGAACAAACACTCTATAGCAAATTGCTATAG
Source organism: Gymnoscopelus microlampas (assembly GCF_963454915.1). NCBI lineage: Eukaryota > Metazoa > Chordata > Actinopteri > Myctophiformes > Myctophidae > Gymnoscopelus > Gymnoscopelus microlampas. The sequence goes on along the minus strand of NC_139949.1, from coordinate 1,059,951 downwards.
AGTGTATATTGATTTTAAATCATTGAATCGAATCGTATCGTTCTAAATTAACCTGTCCTGTATCGTTCATGTATCGTATCGACTAAATCACTTAATCGAAACATATCGTATCGTTCTAAATTAACCTGTATCGTTCATGTATCGTATCGACAACCAAGTATCGTGATACGTATCGAATCGTTGTTAAAACGTATCGTTACACCCCTAATAGCAATGATTACTATCACAATATAAAGCTATTTAACAGTGTTACTGAACAAACACTCTATAGTAATGATTACTATCACAATATAGAGCTATTTAACACTGTGTCCGATAATTGAGAAACGGTTTGACACCCGCAGAAGTTGAGCCCAGTGCATTGTGGGGTTGGTTTCAGCTTTGATGAACTGAGCGGTTTAACGGAAAATACACGTGTGTGTGTGTGTGTGTGTGTGTGTGTGTGTGTGTGTGTGTGTGTGTGTGTGTGTGTGTGTGTGTGTGTGTGTGTGTGTGTGTGTGTGTGTGTGTGTGTGTGTGTGTGTGTGTGTGTGTGTGTGTGTGTGTGTGTGTGTGCGCTGTGTGTGTGCACGTGTGTGTCAGTCGCTTGGATTGATGTGTGATTGGTCAGTGTTTTGGGCTGTGTGAAGGGTTGCGAGGTTTGGTGTCAACATCCCAGCATGCATTGTGGTGGAGGAGGTGGTGGAGGAGCTGGTGGAGGTTCATGACAATGTGTTTGTTCTCCTTTTAACTTAAACTCTGTCTGTCTGTCTGTCTGTCTGTCTGTCTGTCTGTCTGTCTGTCTCTCTCAGGGAGTATAGACCGGGGTCGCAGTTTGTCGTTCCATGAGGTCAGAGGTCATCAGCGGGGCGGGGCAGAGATGAGGGCGGCCGAGGAGTCGTCCAATAGCGGCGCAGGAGGCGGCGGCGGGGCCGTGGCTGGCGGCAGCACGGTGCTGCAGCGCCTCCTACAGGAGCAAATGAACAGGAACTATTTAGACTCCTCCCACTCCAACATGAACAGGAACTATTTAAATGCAGACTCCGCTCACTCCAGCATCAACAGGAACTATTTGCTGCAGCAGCAGCAAGGAGGCGGGGCCGGAGATGACTCCGGCCACTCCAACATGAGCCCGCACATCGCCCGGCAGGTACGCTAACATCCCAGTTATTACATAATAATGACTAGAAAAGTGTGCTCCTCGGAGCACGGCCTGCCAGGCCGCGTTGCCTGCCCAGGGCCCGCACACTTTAGAAGGCAGTCATAGCCACTTGGAATGGGATCTGAAAAATGTGAACGTCCAGACGCGTGCGTGCGTGTCCGCTCAAGTGTGCACGCAAGGAACAAGGAACATTGATGGTGACAGAGCTGTCTGTCTCTCTGTGTGTAAAACGGCGTCAATTTTGACAGCAAATTTTAATTGCGTTTAGTCATAGTCTTTTGAATGTTTCAGTCATATTTTAGTCACCTGTAAAGTTTTTGTCTAGTTTTAGTCGACTAAATATAGTAAGATTTTAGTCGACTAAATCTAGTTGATTTTGACGACAAAAACATATTTTGGCCAGCCGTGATGGCGTCGAAACGGCAGATTTTACACTTGGTTGCATGCTAAAAATAGCCGATCTACAAGTGTAGATCTGCTATTTTCAGAGCGTAACACCCGAGCGCAACCAAACATAAAATGACTTGTCTATTAGTTCTACTGGATCTCTTCTCCATTAGTCCCTCTATTTTTGACAAAATTGACAATATATTTAGTCTTAGTTTTAGCCATCATAGTTTTGTGTTTAGTTCGTCATAGTTTTAGTCGACGAAATGAACTCTGGTGTAAAATGTCCTGATGGTGGCAGACCTGTCTCTCTCTCTCTGCTCCTGCAGGAGCCGCAGGGCCAGGAGCTGCAGACTGATGGAGGACTGGAGAAGATGAGCTCCTCCTGCTCTGTCTCCTCCAGGGGGCGAGGAGGGAGTCAAGGAGGCCAGGGAGGAGGAGGAGGAGGCCCCGGTCCAGAGGACCTCCCCACATACGAGGAGGCCAAGGTCCAGTCTCAGTACTTCAGAGGAGGTCACCCCCCTCCCCATCCGCCCGTCCAGAACCAGAACCCCCCCCAGCATGCCCCTCCTCCTCAAAGCCCTCCCTCCTCCTCCTCCAATGTGGGAACAGCGTTCTACGTTGCCACGGTGACGGGTGCAGGCGCGGGCGGAGCTAAGGTGTGTATGGACCAATGATTGACCAATGATTTGTTTACAAACATTGAGCTAAGATGTGTATAGACCGAAGATTTGTTTACAAACATTGAGCTAAGGTATGTATAGACCGATGATTTGTTTACAAACATTGAGCTAAGGTATGTATAGACCGATGATTTGTTTACAAACATTGAGCTAAGGTGTGTATAGACCGATGATTTGTTTACAAACATTGACAAATTATTTGTTTACAAACATTGAGCTATGGTGTGCACTGACCTTTGATTTGTTTACAAATATTGATTGAATTGTTTACAATTATTTTTTTCCCTTTTTTTTTTTTTTACAAACATTGACCAATGATTTGTTAACAAACATTGAGCAAAGTGGCAACTTTGCAACTGTTTTGCACCTTTCACTTTATGAGGATAAAGTAAAATAAAAGAAAAACTTTTTTCTTAGTCTCTGTCTAAGGAGTCTTCCTTAAAAGTTGTATGTAAAGTGCGAGTCTTTTTCTGCCAGTTTTCCTTAAAACATTGACCAATGATTTGTTTACACAAGGGAATAATGGTGATTATTCTCAGGTGCGTAAAGGATAAGGATAATTCCTTTTAACAGGTCGTTCATGAAAGTCCTTGCGGTCTTGTTTCCAATGAGAACCTGTGAGCAATTAGGGGTTAAGAGTCTTGCTCAGGGACAAATTTCATTTCATCGACACATATGCTGGCCTGTCCTGGAATCGAACCTGGGGCAACCAGGGCCTCTGGCTCCCTAGGCGGGCTCACTAACCACTCAGCTATGGCCGCCCCCCGTACAGAGGGAATAATATTAATAATGGTGATTAATCTCAGGTGTGTACAGAGGGAATAATAGTAATAATGGTGATTATTCTCAGGTGCGTACGGAGGGAATAATGGTAATAATGGTGATTATTCTCAGGTGCGTACGGAGGGCCGGCCCAGTGTGCAGAGAGTGGGCGGAGCTGGGAAGGTGCACCAGGACGACGGTCTGAAGGACCTGAAGCAGGGTCACGTCAGGTCGCTGAGCGAGCGCCTCATGCAGCTGTCCCTGGCCACCAGCGGGGTCAAAGCCCACGCCCCCGTCACCTCTGCCCCCCTGAGCCCCCAGCTGCCCGGACCCCCCCCACCCCAGGGACCCCCGGGGGACTACTACAAACCCCAGCCCCTGCAGCAACACCGCGGACCCCCGCCCGACTACCCGTACAAGGTCATGGGGTCACCGCCCAAGCAGCAGCACTGTGACTTCTACCAGGAGGCCTCCAGGGGGAGCCACCGAGAGCTGCCACAGGTCCGATACCAGCCTCCACCCGAGTACGGATCCTTCAGGTTAGAACCACGCCCATAACCACGCCCTAACCATGAAGAGTACTCACCACAAATGTAACCAAACAGCCCTATACCTCAATAGTGTTATCATTTGATTGAAATATGAATAAGTGTTATCATTTTATTGAAATATGAATAAGTGTTATCATTTGAATATAAAGCCACGATAGGCAGCAATATTCTCCTGTTTACATTCTATTTGTCTTTTGACAACACGGTAATAAAGAGCTTTTCACTGATTGGCCATATGAAGTAAAAATGTCATTTTTTGTGACAATATTTAGGAAGTTAGTGTGGACCTTATGCCAGCTTAAATAAGATTGATCTTATATCTGTGATGCATCCAAACAAACACACAACTTAACTATCAAACAAACTAGTTTCAATGTATCGTTTAGTTTGGACTTTGCATCCTGACTTAAAGAGACAACTTACACACAGGCTGCTGAACCAGAACGACATGCATGTGTTACAAAACAGTTGTTCCCAAACTAGGGGTCCCCAAATGATTAGCTTAATGTGCAACATTGTTTTCTCACTCAACAGTAAACAAACCAACATACAGTATAAGTGTATACAGGGTATCTGCAAGTGACCATTTAATGACTTTAAAGACTTTTTTAACACCAAATTGGTCAAAATTGTGAAAATGGCCGATCTACAAGCTCACAACGCCAATGTTAATCTGTGGAACCGAGTCAAACTAAATGTAATGCCTCAACTCCTACAATTCCAAGTGCTTGTCAGGGTGGGGGGTCACCAGTTCGAATATGACTATTTTGGGGGGTCGCGGCCTGAAAAGTTTGGGAACCTTTGTATTAAAATATAGTATCTAATATAAACCAACCCAACATAGATGTTAAAATATCATATCATATCATAAAAGTGAACTGAATTGACTTTGTAACCAAGGAGTGTGGAGAGCACAGGTCTAGACAACACCCCCCATTACACACCTGATTAATGCATGATTAACACACACACACACACACACACACACACACACACACACACACACACACACACACACACACACACACACACACACACACACACACACACACACACACACACACACACACACACACACACACCTAAGGCAGACGGGTGTAACTTATATCCTGTCTGTCCAGTTCTCTGAGAATTTGATTCATCGATATGGCCGCGTGCCAAGTCTCAAAATGAAATCCTTGCTCCCCTCACTTGCGTCCTTTCCTTGCGTCTGAGTCCCTCCTCCCACCAAGGATGCATGGAGGAGAGGAGAGAGGAAACAAAGACATGTTGTTAAGAGAAATAGGACGTGGAAAAAAAGTTTTGTATTTTACAGTCTCTCTCTCTCTCTCTCTCTCTCTCTCTCTCTCTCTCTCTCTCTCTCTCTCTCTCTCTCTCTCTTGTCTCTCTCTCTCTCTCTCTCTCTGTGTCTCTCTATCAGGTCCAGTAAAGATGGCGGCTCTCTCATTTCCCAGAGGTCTTTGCTGCATCATAGCCCCTCCTCCTCGGTGACCTCGGTGGGCTCTCTGTCTCGCGCCCAGAGCCACGCCCTCAGCAGCATGCTTAGCTCCGCCTCCCACTCCTCCCACCCCTCCTACCCCTCCCACCACCACCCCCACCCGCCAGGGGCGGAGACTCAACATCATTACCACACGCTGGGCCCGCCTCCCCGCAGTGCCTCCCACCACGAGCCCCTCCTCCATCCCGCTGCTCCGCCCCAAAGGGGAGGAGCTCACGGGGGGTTCCTCCCCCACGACCACTATGGCTCCACCCCCAGAATGCACCATCACCACCAACAGCAACAGCAGCAACACCACCAGCCGTTTCTGCAGCAACATCAACAGCAACAACAACAACAACTACAGCAACAACAACTACAGCAACAACAACAACAGTTCCAAGCTCCTCCCCCCGTCCAGCATCAGGCTCCGCCCCCAACGGGACACTTCCCGCATCCTCACCACCCCCACCTGCAGGGGGAGCCGTTCGCCATGATGGCCCGCGCTCACCAGATGGTCGACATGCTGACCGAGGAGAACAAGATGCTCCGACAGGAGATGGAGACGTGTCGAGAGAAAGTCAATAAACTACACAAGGTATTAAATATGATTCTACATAAACTACACAAGGTATTAAACATGATTCTATATAAACTACACAAGGTATTAAATATGATTCTATATTAACTACACAAGGTAGTAAATATGATTCTATATAAACTACACAAGGTATTAAATATGATTCTACATAAACTACACAAGGTATTAAACATGATTCTATATAAACTACACAAGGTATTAAATATGATTCTATATAAACTACACAAGGTAGTAAATATGATTCTATATAAACTACACAAGGTATTAAATATGATTCTACATAAACTACACAAGGTATTAAACATGATTCTATATAAACTACACAAGGTATTAAATATGATTCTATATAAACTACACAAGGTATTAAACATGATAAACTACACAAGGTATTAAACATGATTCTATATAAACTACACAAGGTATTAAATATGATTCTATATAAACTACACAAGGTATTAAATATGATTCTATATAAACTACACACGTTATTAAATATGATTCTATATAAACTACACACGTTATTAAATATGATTCTATATAAACTACACAAGGTATTAAATATGATTCTACATAAACTACACAAGGTATTAAATATGATTCTATATAAACTACACAAGGTATTAAATATGATTCTATATAAACTACACAAGGTATTAAATATGATTCTATATAAACTACACAAGGTATTAAATATGATTCTATGTAAACTACACAAGGTATTAAATATGATTCTACGTAAACTACACACGTTATTAAATATGATTCTACATAAACTACACAAGGTATTAAATATGATTCTACATAAACTACACAAGGTATTAAATATGATTCTACATAAACTATACAAGGTATTAAATATGATTCTATATAAACTACTGTTTCGACCCGGCCTAGGGGAGCCTATGGTCGCAACACAAAATGGACTCCCTCCTTCCCAGTCCCCAAACAGCCAGACAACACATGTTCAAAATCCCAAGCAATATGGATTTATTTACTAATTTATGATAAAAGTCATGACACGATATATACATATTACCTCAGGGTGGGATCTACAAAACAACTGCAAACACATAAGAGAAGGAAGCTTTATAGTGACGCCCAAGAAGATAGGAGCCAATCACCTGCGAGAATCTACATACTAGTTAGCCAATCACACTCAACCACCATTCACACCAGCTGGTACCCAAATCACTCACTCCTCACCACACACACACACACACACACACACACACACACACACACACACACACACACACACACACACACACACACACACACACACACACACACACACACACACACACACACACACACGAGGGGGAAAACACAGGAAAATACACAATATGACCCTAGGGTCATAACAACTACACAAGGTATTAAATATGATTCTATATAAACTACACAAGGTATTAAATATGATTCTATATAAACTACACAAGGTATTAAAGTCCCCATAACACAACCATAAATCATCATATTAGATTATATATATATGTATATAGCTGTCCACAACTGATAGAAACGCCTGGTGTCGCATGGTTACTGCTACAGTAGTTTAACACTTATATATTCACTACCTTCCACACAGCGTGTGGAAGCGTTCCACTGCCCAGCGGCCAGCGACAGCTGCCCACTCTGCAGTGGACACAACACTGTGTGTCACTGGCTCACACTGTCAAAGAGTCCCAGAGGGATCTTTATTAAGCACGAGGTGCTTGGGTGGTGCAGTGCACGGGCGCCTAACCTACTCTATGAATGGAGGAGCACAAAGAGAGGACATATCACACATTGTTTTCTGCTCTGTTGCTTTTCGATGTGTACCCTGTATAATGTTATAGAGGTATCTAAAGAGCACAAAGTAAGTTTATGAACGTGCCAAAGTATTGCGAGACTGTCCATCTTTTCCAGTCTGACAACCAAATCTTCCGATACTACTGAGCCTGAAACGATACCTGTTTAGATGCGTCACTAAAACTACGCACTGTGCACATCAAAAAACCAGTGATCACAAAACAACCTGTGATATGTCTTATTTTATGTTCCTGAACTGATGTTTTGTAGCAGATATAGCAAATATACAAGCTCGTAGCGTGGCACCGAGTGCCGCGCTATGAGCTTGTAGATCTGCTATTTTAGAAAAATCTTGAAAACGAGTGCAAATCTTTGAATAATATATTCTTTTAAAGCGAACATTTTTTACTCAAATCTTTGCTTATTGGGGTCCCTGGAACAAAATATTTTGAGATGGGGGTCCGCGGCCAAATACATACATCATTTTGGGGGTCCTTGACTATTATGAAAAAGTTTGACAACCACTGATTTATAGCAACATACGTTTTCTTTTTTTAAACTGTTGGGATTTAGAAAACATTTATAGAATCAGTCACAGGTCTTAATGGGTTAAGTGAAGCACAAGAAATAATTGATAAAAAATGTTTACATTGATTCTCCTCTCCTCTCCTCTCCTCTCCTCTCCTCTCCTCTCCTCTCCTCTCCTCTCCTCTCCTCTCCTCTCCTCTCCTCTCCTCTCCTCTCCTCTCCTCCCCTCCCCTCCCCTCCCCTCCAGTTGGAGACGGAGATCCAGTTGGTGTCGGAGGCGTATGAGAACTTGGCCAAGTCGTCGACTAAGAGAGAAGCTTTGGAGAAAACCATGAGAAACAAACTGGAGCTGGAAGTCAGGAGATTACATGACTTCAACAGAGACCTCCGAGGTAACACACGCAAACCAAACACACAAACACACACACACACACACACACATATGCACGCACTCACGCAAGCACGTTTGTGTCGCTATGCTGAGATTGTGCGCTGCAACTCGTTGTGAGCTTGTAAGATCGGCTATTTTCAGTTCGATGTAATTCCAGGTTCAACACGTATCTATCCGACCCCTAGACCTAAAGGTCGGGGAGCGGTTGACGCGCCATAGTAATTCATTTTCGATGAGAGGCGGGCAATTATTTGGGACGTGCGGAGAAGTTGAGGGGCGCGGTCCCGTGAAATTCTCACGCTCGTGCTCGTTTGTGCACACGGGCGTGGTGGAAAAAGTACTCACATTTTTTACTTAAGTAAAAGTATCAATACTGCAATGTAGAAATACTCTGTTACGAGTAAAAGTCCGGAATTCAAAATTTACTTGAGTAAAAGTACAAAATTAATGGTATCAAAATGTATTTAAAGTATCAAAAGTAAGAGTACTCGTTGTGCCGAATGTCCCGTTTCACAAGTTTTCAAATATATGTTTAAAATATTGTATAAAATGCATAAAAATCCTTTGAAAATAGCAGATCCACAAGCTCACAATGCGCCGCATCGCGACGCATTGTGAGCTTGTAGATCTGCTATTTTCAAATGGCCGAAATGTATATAGGACTGAAGTGGTTAATGCATGTTTTGTAATAATTATCAAAATCTACAAAGTAACTAGTAACTAAAGTTTTCAAATAATTGGAGTAGTGGAGTAAAGCCCCTTACAGACCAAACAGACTGGTTCTGACTACTTCAGACTACTTCAGACTGCAACAGACTGGTATTTGGTTGGCAAAAGTTGGCATTTAGTCTGTCAGCCGACTTGCCATTGAAATGCTAATGCCCAGCCCAATAGACGGGTTTCCTGTTAGTAAACATGAGAGGATATGACCACGCAGAGGAGGGGTAAGCCTATAGAGGGCGCCATTACCCGCAGCAGCTCTGGTCAAATGTCCATTCATAAAAGAAATGATCTTCACCGGGTTTAATGAAAGTAGATTAAATTATGCAGTTTGTAATACCTTGTTTACTCAATAAAAATGATTTGTCGGAAGTTGGATCTGTTTGTATATAATAGCAGCATTATGCCTATTATGCCTATAATAGCAGAATTATGGCTATCTAACTCCCGAACACAACAACAGAGTGAACGGCGCTTTTTTTCGTTTCCCCCGAGCATGCGCAGATTGCGCATTCTGCTCTGTGATGACGTCGCGCGGAAATCCGTCTATGTGGCAACCCATTTACAAATAAAAAGGAAAAACAGCGCCCCCTCTGCTGTTCTTGAGACATTGCTTTCAGCCTAGGGTATAGGGCAGCCAGGTCTGCTTATTATAAGCGACTTTGGGCTTGTTTCCCTGCAAAGTCACTTGTAAATGGATGTTCCCAGCGTCTTTTCTTTTTTTCTTCACTGATGTGCAGGGGTGTAAAGTAACAAGTACATTTACTCAAGTACTGTACTTCAGTACAATTTTGAGGTACTTTTACTTTACTGGAGTATTTCCAATTGTCTATACTTTTACTCCACAACAATTATTTGAAATGTTTAGTTACTAGTTAATTTGCAGATATAAATCATTATAAAACATACATTAACCACTTTAGCCCTATTTTATACTTATAAGCTATTTGAAAATAGCAGATCTACAAGCTCACAACGTGTTGCGATGCACGCGTTCTGAGCTTGTAGATCTGCTATTTTTGAACTTGCACTAATAATGACTTTAGTTGATTTTTCACTCTTTAAAATATAGTATTTCTTAATTATTAATAATTACAGCTTGTAGATTGGCTATTTTCACGATTTTAAATTGTTTTTAAATAATAATGAAAAAGGAACATACAAGATTTCCACCCACAGCCAGTCACATTCTAGCTGCTGAAATAAACTTCCCATTTAGATCATTGTTGACAAACGAACAGGGGACTGGTGTCTAAAAAAAATAACTTATTGACAGGAAAATCGTGCATTGATACTTTTACTCAACATTTGAGTACTCTTTCCACCACTGCTGACGTGTACACAACATTTTTGAAAACGGTTATTCGAATAATCAAAATTAAATACATTAATTAATTTATTGAAATTAGCACCCAGAAAATAGCCAAAACTGAGCACATTTCGATCTATAAGGCCAAATCTAATTTGAAAAAAAAATATTAAGAGTATATGAAAGCCAATTAAAATGTTTATACTATTGGAATCTTACACACCTGCTCCCAATTAATTACATCACCACAGCGCAAAAGTAGGTCAAATCAATCAATCTCTCTCTCTGGGAGCGACAATGAGAAACAGTGAATGTAGGTTTTCATTGACATGGTCGCTTGTTTCTCTCACATAATCTGGCAACACTGATAGATAGCACGCTGCATGTTGTTGACACTACTTCTCTGCCACATGGCTACTCCAGTCGGCCAGTCGGCTAGCCCGTTGGCTAGCCCGACTGGACATGTCCGGTCGGCCCTGGGTCGGCCGAAAAGGTCCCGACTGACCCCCGACGGACCCCTAACCGACTGGCCAACTATATACGACGCTTCCCGACGCCGATTCGGTACGGTCTGGGAGCCCCTTAAAAGTACAATATTTGCCTCTGAGATGTAGTGGAGTAGAAGTAAAAGTACTGGAAATTGGAAATACTCCAGCAAAGTAAACCTAGAAACTCTTGTACTTAAGTACAGTACTTAAATTGACAACAATGATCGCGGCGCGATCCGAGCGAGAACGCCTGCGTCAACCGCTCCCCGTCTGAAACGACCTTAACTCCCCAAATCATTTGTTTTTGCCATAAAACAACCACTTTCTTGTGAGGACCAGGAAATGTGTCCTTGCAATGTCTATTTGTCGAATTCTACTATAGTTGTGGAGAAGTTTGGCCGTCACAAGTGTAGTTATACAAGTAGTACACACACACACACACACACACACACACACACACACACACACACACACACACACACACACACACACACACAGAAGAATGTTTTGGGTGTAATCTCTGTTTTTCATCCAAAGGTTCTGGTGTTTTAAACACTTTAAAAAAAATGTTGTTTACTTTCTGTTTGTGGAGATTCTGCCTGGCAACCGTCTCCCACAGGAAGAGAGAGAGAGAAAGAGAGGGGGGGAGAGAGAGAGAGAGAAACAGACCGACAGACAGAGAGGAAGAAAGAAGGAAAACATCTTGGATTTGGTCCAGTTGGAATGGATTCGTATCCGTCAGCTCCACAAAAATCACTTTTTGGTTTCATGCTTTGTTACAACTATTGAACAAATCATATTGTTGTGTTTGTTCACAACACTTCATTCAAATCTGTTAATCTAAATCAATCTATCTATCTGTCTGTCTGTCTGTCTGTCTGTCTGTCTGTCTGTCTGTCTGCCTGGCTGTCTGTCACTGCTTTGTGTTCAAAATGTTCAAAAGTATTCAACAATTTCACAAATTTTCAACATTTTCAAAAAACAACCTTGTAGATCGCCTACTTTTATAGTATAAATTAGGGTTTATGTGGTGAAACAGATTTTGATGATATAATTACAAACAAAATCTGCTAATGACCCCCAGGAACCAGCAATGTAATGCAGTACTTAGCAGGTCACACAATGGGCCATTGATATGCATCCAGCCAGGGTCATTCCTATGTTCATTCACGCTGTTGACACTCGGCAGCTTTTGTAAGAGGTGTGAATGGTTGTTTTTGGTCGATGCGCGAGGTGGGCACGTGCATACATGCCGGTGCGGGAGACTAGTGGAGCGGCGCTCCACCTCGCCCCACCTCCGGTATGCCCCTGAGTTCTCTCTCCTGATTGATTGAAATTGGTCAGTGATATTTGGCAAAGTTGAACGGTCGGTTAGTCGGTTAGTTGAATGTATGTCAGTTTGATTTGATGTAGTTGTGATGCCATGATTGTGATGTCATGACAGTAGTTGTGATGTCATTGTGATGTCATTACAGAGCGGATGGAAACAGCCAATAAGCAGCTGGCTATTAAAGAATGTGACGGATCTGAAGACAACCGCAAAACCATCTCACAACTGCTCACACAGAGTGAGTAACACACACACACACACACACACACACACACACACACACACACACACACACACACACACACACACACACACACACACACACACACACACACACACACACACACACACGTTTACATTATGTGTACTAAGATGTTTTTGTAAACATGTACACGTGTATTGCCCGGAAGGACTTTTTTTTTATTGCAACCAATATCTTAACTACTTGAACACAGTGAAGCCAGCAGTATTCTCACAGACAGACAGACTGACTGCAAGAGAGTTCAAATAAAGTGAAACAGTGTTATCTCTCTTTGTGGAAATGTTTTCTGTGTGGTTTCCTAGAAAATGAGACTTACTGCAGGCTACATGGAGTTCACAAAGCCTTACACTGCTGCTTGTTTTGATGTTAGTATCATGGATGGTAGTATCATCGTTCAGATGTCATTAGTTCTGCATATAGAAGACAGTTCAGATGTCATTAGTTCTGCATATAGAAGACAGTTCAGATGTCATTAGTTCTGCATATAGAAGACAGTTCAGATGTCACATCAAAGCAGGCACGTCCGATGCTAGAATGAAACACAAACTAATTAATGAATCAATTAATTTGTTAATGAATGTGCTAAATCTAGTGTAAGAACTGCTGAAAAACACAACTAGAGTTCTGTATCTTATAATTATTATTTACAATATTAATCATATATTTAAATGAGTTATATTTAATTTGGGGTGAATTAGTCCCACCTGAACACACAGTAGTTTACAATTAGTGGTTAACTATTTAAATGTCCCCTCCTAATCTGTAAGCCTGCATTATGTCTGTATTCCGTACGTGCGTGTGTGTGTGTGTGTGTGTGTGTGTGTGTGTGTGTGTGTGTGTGTGTGGTGTGTGTGTGCGTGTGCGTGCGTGTGTGGGGTGTGTGTGCGTGTTCAGATAAAGAGGTGGTCAGGGAGAAGGAGAAGGTAGAGATGGAACTCAACGCTCTTCGCTCTCAGACTGAGGACCAGAGGAGACACATCGAGATCCGAGACCAGGCCCTGAACAACGCTCAGGCCAAAGTAGTCAAACTGGAAGAGGAGGTAAGAAGATCCCAGACCAGAGTAGTCAAACTGGAGGAAGAGGATTCTATATGTCGGTGGTTCTCAAACTTTTTTTAATTTCAAGGACCACCATAACACTGAGAGTGCATTTCGTTCCATTTTTGCACTCTCAGAGAAATATCAATGGGATCAGACCTGTAAGGGGTCCATTTGGAACCCCCTCAAGTAACCCAGAGGGTTCTCGGACCTCACTTTGAGAACCACTATGTGTTATACTTAGATGAAATACTACCACAGTGTAATACTGTTGTACTGGGAGCTAAGCATTACAGTAGATTCAGTATAAAAGGAGTTTATTTCAAATGTTTGTGCCATTCTGCCCCCTGGTGGTGGTAGATAAGAACTGTTCAGCTTCCGGTCCACTGTGGTTTTCTGAGCTACTTTTATAAAGTAATTAAACGGTAACGCTCAGCAGACAGGCTCTGCCTCTCAACTCATCTGATTGGATAGATAAGCAGCAGCGCTCTCCATTTATCTACTTCCAATTGATTTAATTTGAATTGTCTTCAGCTGGACGTCTCCTAGTGCATAAACGCAACGCACAAAAAGACGTCCGGCGGTGATTGAAGAATTTCTTCTTCATTACATTACATCACATTACAGTCATTTAGCAGACGCTTTTATCCAAAGCGACTTACAATAAGTGCATTCAACATAGGTAGGGAACGAAAACTACTAATCACCAGAAGTCTTAAGTGCATTTTCTGAAAAAACAAGCAACCAAGAGTATACCTAGCGCTAAGGTAAAAGTGCAATATATCAGCTACCTATTTCCTTAAACAGAGGAACTTCTTCATGAAGAATTTCTTCTTCATCACCTTCATCCTGCGTGACCAAATATCCCCACAAGAGTAGAATGTGAGAGATAGACATTGTGAGGATTGTGGTCGTCACAAGAAAAACATGTGTTTTATGGTTTAACTTTTTGTTTTTGTTTTAGATACGTTTACAGTTAGAAAAAGTGGTGGATAGTGGTTAGGGTTAGGATTAGACATTAGACATTATTATGTTTAGGGATTAGAGTTATACCCGATTTATACTTGGTTGCGTGCCTATGTACCAAAAGATAGCTGACGTACAAGCTAACAACACGTTGCAGCGTGACGCCTTGTGGGCTTGTAGTTCTGCTATTTTTCAGCTTCAGGCTTATGGTTAAAAATACCAAATAAAAAATGGCATTCACAAAATCACTGTCTTAAAATGTTGAGAATATTTATACAAACCTGTGTGCGTGCGCGTGTGTGTGTGCGTGTGTGTGTGTGCGCAGCTGAAGAAGAAGCAGGTGTACGTAGAGAAGGTGGAGCGCATGCAGCAGGCTCTGGCTCAGCTGCAGGCTGCCTGTGAGAAGAGAGAACAGCTGGAGCACAGACTGAGGACCAGGCTGGAGAGAGAGCTGGAGAGCCTACGCAACCAGCAGGTACACACACACACACACACACACACACACACAGAAAGCTTGCCTTGGACGGCAATTGGGTCAGAACCGGCCCTGTACTGCGCAGGCGTCACACACAGAAAAAAATGTCGGCTTATACAGTAAAAAATGCCCGATATTTTTCAAAATGGCATACATGAAATTGCCGTCCTAAAATGTTGACTTCCTCACAAGTGTAGCAATACAAACGTGTGTGTGTGTGTGTGTGTGTGTGTGTGCGTGTGTGCGTGCGTGCGTGCATGCGTGTGTGCGTGTGCAGCGGGGGGTCAGTCAGGCGGGGGGTGCGGCCACAGAGTACTCGGCCACGGCGCTGATGGAGCACGTCCGGGAGAAGGAGGAGAGGATCCTGGCTCTGGAGGCCGACATGACCAAGTGGGAGCAGAAGTACCTGGAGGAGAGCGTCATGAGGCAGTTTGCACTGGACGCCGCCGCTTCTGTAGCCACACAGAGGTAATCATGAACATGATAATAATCATATTAACCACCTAACCCAGTGGTTCTCAACCTGTGGGTCGGGACCCCCAGGGGTGTCCCCAATTATTTTGAGGGGGACCTTTTTTAACCCATTAAGACCTGAGGCGATTCTTCAAAAAAATCTATCGGTCTTTTTGAAAAAAATATAAAAAAAAGATTTTCACAATTTTTCAAAAATAGCAGATCTACAAGCTCGTAGCGCGGCACTGGATCTGCTATTTTTGAATAGGCCCAGTTGCGAGGCATTGTACATCTGCTATTTTCACAATAGTTATCTGTGGAACCGAGACAAACTAAATGTAATGCCTCTCAACTCCTACAATTTCGAGTGCTTGTCAGGGTTGGGGGTCCCCAGTTCATCTATGATCATTTTGGGGGGTCACGGAACATTTTAACGGATCAATACACTCACTTCCTGTTTGGTCTCCAGGGATACGTCTGTTTCCTCCATGATATGCCACTCCACCAGTAGCAGTTATGACACCTCAGTGGAGGCCAGAATTCAGAAAGAAGAAGAAGAAATCCTGATGGCCAATAGAAGATGTCTGGACATGGAGAGCAGGTAACACACGCACGCACGCACGTGCGCACACACACACACACACACACACACACACACACACACACACACACTCACACGCACACGCACACGCACACGCACACGCACACGCACACACACACACACACACACACACACACACACACAGAACTAAACTTAAGACTCAATGTTACTAAAAACTAAACTTCAGACCTTCCAAAACAAACTGATACAACTACTAATCAGCCTAAAGCCCATTACTAGCCTAATTCCAACTCACTTTGATAGTTTGGGATGGCTCAGGGTAGAAGACGGTGTTAAAGGGAAAGGGCAAAATATATTCAAATATATGGGTTGCTACATTTTTTTTCAAAAACAAACATCAATTGTTACACGTATAATGCATAGTTTTCTATGCATTTCGGGTTTTTGGGGGGGTTTGACCCCCATTTCTTTTCGCCCGCACTGCCGCGCGCCCACGATAGGTGTCCCTTATTTCAATCTCTGGGAGTTGGCAACCCCAACCTTGCCATACCTTAGCTTTTGCTGAACTGATGCCACTGGACATACACACAAAATAAACAGGTACAGTGAAAAGAATATGATGTCAAAATGTACATTTTCTTATAACAATAACAATGTGTAGTGTGTGTTACAAAATCGAAAAAATCCAAACTAGGACCGTCATTTTTAGCTTGCGGCCCCTTGGACTTTTGGTATTTTGCTGAGTGGCCCCTGAGCCATCTTAAGTTGAGTAGCCCTGGTTTACAGGCTAAAAGATCTCCTCCTGAGCCTCTTCACTGTACAATGTAAGTCAATGTGGAGCATATTTTAAATTATCAATTTCTATTCAATGAAGAAATTATTTTTGATTTCTTGTCCACCTTTGTTGTTGCATCATGGCAAGGTAACTACACAACCCAAACCTCTACCAAAGTGGTCTTGCCCTTTAAGCAAATATCAATGGGATTGGTGTTTAAGACTAGCCTGGTAAACCCTCCCTCCGGAAATCTCATTTCCATTTGATTTCAGGAGTGAGTCTGGCCTGAACCGCCTTTCTGCAATATTCGCTGTGGGCTGGAGTTGGGCGGGAGTAATACCGTTGACTGACAACCCCTTCAACCAATGATCGTTTTTCCCCTTCAGCCAATCAGCAGTTCATTTTGACAAGCTCCAGACTATGTGACGCAACGGGACTTTTGGGACGGCCATGCCGAAAATAGGTTGCCTTATTGGGATACATGCGTGTCACTCCCCGCCCCTGCCGGTTCTCTAAATTTATATTTTTAAATAGGCTCTGTCATGATTAATTGACCACATATATGAAGTTAAACAACTAAATTCTATCCAAACGATATCTTAATAGTAAATTCCGTCCCTCAAAAAAGAAGTTTGAGACCGTTTTAAAAACTAAAGTAAGAAGTGAAGGCACTCGCACAACAACAATGGCTGCCGTTCGTCTTTTGTCGGCCCCAGTCAGGCTGCACTCGGCTTCATTCGGGCTCACTCGAACTCGCCACCTGATTGGCCAACTGTCGCTGTCAATCACAGAACGATGTGCGACGACGCTGATAGGCTCGTCAGTTCGGCGTATAGAGCGATTATTGCAGAAAGGCGGTTCAGCCCAGACTCACTCCTGAAATCAAATGGAAATGAGATTTCCGGAGGGAGGGTTTACCAGGCTAGTTTAAGACCTCAACCCTAGCATCCCTTTTCTGAGGAGAACTGTAGCCAAAAATAGCAGATCGGCTATTTTTGGCAAAGAGTTATAGGTGTGGAGGGAAAAAAGAGCAGCAAAAGTTTATGTGAAACACAATGTTATACAATATAGAGGGGGTCCCTGCTTCATCTCTCTCTCAGCTAGGGGGTCCTTGGCCTGAAAACGTTGAAGACCCCTGCATTACAGGATGTGAATCACAGGTTTCTTTCTAAACTGGCCTGAAAAAGCAACTGTCAGAAAACTACAAGGGAGATTAAATCCCCTTGAAACTGCCGTCCCGGTTTTCCTTTTTCCCCTCTGTAAATATAGCTATTTGTATTTGTTGATGACATGTATTCATAGGACCACAATGGAAACCCTAGGACTTTTTTGTTTCCTTTTAGCCAAAAAAAACCCAAAAAAACAAGCACAAATGTGTCAGCAACTTTCACTTGTAGTAGAGAGTAAATATATATTTTTTTAGATATTTTTGGGGGCTTTTCTGCCTTTGATAGTACACAGTAGAGATAGACAGGAAACTGGGAGAGAGATGGGGAGTGACACGCTGCAAAGGTCGCCGGGCTCGGGACTCAAACCCACGACTCGCTGTCAGGTTGCATTAGAGCCTATATGTGGTACTATGCACTTTAACCGCTAAGCCAGCGGCGCCCCTCTATTTGAGTAATATTTGACCAGGAGTATCTATACTTTCTCTCAACTACTGGATTTGAGTACTTTGTCCCACACTGTTCAAGATCGGAGTAAATGTGATGAACCCTCTCTCTCTGCCTGTCTCTCTCTATGTCTCTCTCCCTCTAGAATAAAGAATCTTCACGCTCAGATCATAGAGAAAGATGCGATGATCAAGGTCCTCCACCAGCGCTCCAGGAAGGAGCCCAACAAGGGCGACAGCGCCGCCTCCGCCATGCGCCCGTCCAAGTCCCTCATGTCCATCTCCAATACGGGGAGCACAGGGAGCTCTGGGCTGCTGTCGCACAACCTCGGTCTGAGCAGCTCCCCCATCACCGAGGAACGCAGAGATTCCAGTTGGAAAGGTAGTCTGGGTGAGTTACTCTACCGCTAGTTACTTTAAAACCCATTTAGACCTGGAACGCATCTGTGTCACTTTAGATTTCTTTGGCTATTCAAAAATAGCAGATCTACAGCTACGAGCTTGTAGATCTGTTATTTTTGAAAAATTGTGAAAAATATTTTTTTCCGAAGAATTGTTAGGATTTAGATTTGTTTTAGACACGGCCTCAGGTCTTAATGGGTTAAATAAGACTCTAGCTCACTGTTTCCCAAACAGTGGATCAAACCCACGTTCAGGTTGCTGACTATATATATGTTGTTTCAAAAGTTGTGTCCAGTGTTTAATTCTACTGGTTCTACTTCAGGGGTTCTTTTGGGTCCAGTGTTTAATTCATTGTGCTGGTTCTACTTCAGGGGTTCTTTTGGGTCCAGTGTTTAATTCATTGTGCTGGTTCTACTTCAGGGGTTCTATAGGTCCAGTTTTTAATTCATTGTGCTGGTTCTACTTCAGGGGTTCTGTTGGGTCCAGTGTTTAATTCATTATGCTGGTTCTACTTCAGGGGTTTTATAGGTCCAGTTTTTAATTCATTGTGCTGGTTCTACTTAAGGGGTTTTATAGGTCCAGTGTTTAATTCATTGTGCTGGTTCTACTTCAGGGGTTCTATAGGTCCAGTTTTTAATTCATTGTGCTGGTTCTACTTCAGGGGTTCTATAGGTCCAGTGTTTAATTCATTATGCTGGTTCTACTTCAGGGGTTCTGTTAGGTCCAGAGTTCCGTACAGACTCTCTGAGGACAGGGTCCATCTCCTCGTCTCCGTCTCCGGTCCTGCCGTCCACGCCGCTGTCCACCGCCATGGCGTCCGTCCTGTCGTCCACTCCCATGACGTCTGGACACTCCAAGACGGGCAGCCGAGACAGCTGCACCCAGACGGACAAGAGCCAGCAGCAGAACCAGCAGCAGAACCAACATCAGAACCCAGACTGCAGCAAACAGAGCAGCATGACGCTGCCCGCTCGCCTCTCGTCTCCCAGTCCCGTCTACGTCCCTGACCGCCTCGCAGGTCGTTAAGCATTAAATATTAAATATTAAACGTTAAAGGACGACTTCACCTATTTTCAACCTGTCTTCATGTAACTGGTCCTCACTAATGCTCATGATAATTTGGTACCATTTCTGTCTACTCACTCTGTGTCTCAGAGGAGGGTTGTGGACCGTTCAGAAACCTGTCTACCAGTGACATCATCAATGGGGAATCCAAGCTAATAGAACTACAGGCTTTCTATTCCTGGAAAGTTAGCATGCTATAATGGAAGCCATTGTTCTCGCGTTTATAAAATAAAAAATAAAAAAATATTGAAGAAAACTAACTAACTATGATGTCACTGGTAGACGGGTGTCTGAAGTGTACACAGCCCTCCTATGAGACAGACCGAGTATAAAAAAATGACAACAATTTTATCAGGAGCATTAGTGAGGATCTATTATGAAGATAGGTTGAAAATGGGTGAAGCCATCCTTTAAACATTTACAAAGGAGCAGTTCAGAATGTTTTAATGCCTTTATTTTATGCTTGGAGCGACCTGTCGCACTACGTGCCTCACAACGCTCAACGAGATTTAAGTGTTCACACTGTCTGCGACTCGCCGACGGCCTCGCCACAAAATATAAACAAGGAAGTGATAGAAGCGCTTACCTCGTCTTTCCAGCCAGTACCTCAACGGCAACGACGGCCATGAAGGCCTTCATGGCCGTCGTTGACTCGTTGCCCCTCGTTTTGGCCTCATGCTCTTAAAAAAATTATCTAAAATGTTCTAAAGCGATATACCCTAAGGCCACAGTGGCCTTGATGCCCTGTCCCGATGTGCCAGCTGATTTCACCCTTTTCTCCTTTGCTTCTTTCCTGTCAATGTGTCTTTTAGACACCTGTGTCTTGCTGACATTCTGAATTCAGAAATTCAGAATGCTGTATTTATTTATTTTGCTGATAGTTATACTATCTTTTTAAAAATGAAATCATTCTTAACCCCTTAACACATTGAGTGCCAATCGCGTAGACCTACGCGAACCTATTTAAAGCCGCCACGTGCAAATCGCGTAGACCTACGCAAAGTGGTCTTTTTTTTCTTTTCTTTTTTTTAAGTTCACATTGCCCTTTTTTCAATTTTCGATACACTTCCGTTTCCGGTAGCACCACCGGAAAAGGAATTATCCGGGATCCGGTTTTGCCGATCCCATCGGCCTCCATTCTAAAGCGGACACTGAAACGCCATTTTCTCTTTGTAGTTTTTCTCGTCGCTGATCACTGTTTAACATAAAACTACAAGATGGCGATTCCGTTTTGCATGGGGTTTTCACTGGTCGACGCAGTCCGATCTCCGCTGTGTTTACAAACAGTTTAGAGCTCAATCTTAAGGATTTTAACGAGGTCTATGGCGACGTGAGAAAAACAAAAAAACAATAAAACGCTGGCACTGGTGAGTACATTATGAGATTAAACGCTGGCATGGAATGTGTTAAATTCAATTAATTAAAAATCTTTGTTTTATCCGATGGCCTGGTTGACCTGGCATTGGGCCTTTTGTGCCCCCAAAAAACATGACAACCCCAAAGGCCACTAGTGATGTTTAACTAGTTCTTGTGTGTGTGTGTGTGTGTGTGTGTGTGTGTGTGTGTGTGTGTGTGTGTGTGTGTGTGTGTGTGTGTGTGTGTGTGTGTGTGTGTGTGTGTGTCTGTCTGTGTGTGTGCATGTGTTCTTTTAGATGTCCCAGGGTTCCACAGCAGTACTCTGGAGAGGCGGGCTCCCGTTCAGTCCCATCCCCAACAAGCTCCGCCCACCCAACAGGAAGTGGACAATGACATGGTGGAGATCCTCATCTGACCTCTGTGACCTTGAGGTCAGGTGAAGGTCATCCTGAAGACCACATGCACGCACGCGTTCGCGCGCGCACACACACACACACACACACACACACACACACACACACACACACACACACACACACACATACACAGTGTACATGTAGGTGAAGGATTGTATCTCTTAGCTCCTATCTGCTAGATGTGATTGGCAGTTGGGATCACCAATGACATTTCAGCCACAAATGTTAAAGCTCCTCCCAAACGCTTCCATGTCAAAATCTACAATCTGCATCCTGATTGGTCAAATGGTCACAACATGAAAACATAATGAAACTCTTTAATGCGGTTTTGTTTTCCAGTTCAGTTTAAAAACTACAGAAGATTAAAAAAAAAACATGGCAGGCTGCATGTGGCTGAAATGTTCAGTTCTTATGTTTCAGTTCTTACGTTTCTAAAACCTAAAACCCAGAGAATGTTTGAAGTTCCTCACTAAAGATTAAACACTATTGGTTCGACACTAGAGGGCGATAGAGGTTCAACAGTACCGTGTTCAGCTCATATGTACAGTGTTGCTAACTGGAGGCTAACTGGTTAGCTTAGCCTCCTTGGACCAAATGTATGGACTACCTTCTTTGTTGCATATTATTGCACTACTTTTCTTTTTTATGATTTTGTAGTTTGACTGTTTGTATTTGTTTAGTTTTTCCCTTCATTTACATCAAATCCTTTGACGTAGATATTTGTATTTATGTTTTAGTAATGTGCTTTTATTTGTTTATCACAGCAGCGCATGGGTTTATACTGATTGTGACATTTCATCTGAATGTCCCTTCTGTCAGCCAATCAGGAGGGACAGTCATATGAATGATTTTATAGTTTAGAAGTATGGCTCTGGACCACAATGCACTGCTGCCTGATGACATCTCCACGGACCACAATGCACTGCTGCCTTATGTCATCACCATAGACCAACAATGCAATCCTGCATTTTGACATCATCACGCACGGACCACAATGCACTGCTGCATTATGACATCATCACGCACGGACCACAATGCACTGCTGCGTTATGACATTTCCACGGTGGTCCGTTTTGATGCCTGTAGGACCCCACTGGATGGGGTCAAAGGTCCTTAATGAAGAAGAGTAAAACATTCACTTTTTGTTACTTAATTATCCAAATAGTTACTGAACCTGTCTGTCTGTCTGTCTGTCTGTCTGTCTGTCTGTCTGTCTGTCTGTCTGTCTGTCTGTAGGTCCTTGTTCTATTGGTTGGTTTTGAACGGTGGTGGACAAAGTACTCAACTCCAGTACTTGAGTCAAAGTACAGATACTCCTGGTCAAATATTACTCCACTTCAAGTGAAAGTTGATATTTAAGTATTCAAAACTGCAAACTATATAACGTTATTTGAAATTTTGAAATAATCCCCTTAAAATGTCAAAACTGTTTTAATTGGTTATTCATGATTGTGCGTTTGGGTGGCAGGAGTCTACTCTAAAATACTAAAAATGTAGTGGAGTCAAAAGTATAATGTTTGTATTTGAAATAAAACAAATACTAATAAAGTACAGATACTGTACTTAAGTACAGTACTCAACTAAATGTACTTTGTTACTGTCCACCACTAAGTTCTGATGACTCAGATTGTAAACATGTTTAATAGTATTTACAAACATAATGCATTCATAATTAATGCACATATAATGAATTCATATTTTGACCTTTGTGTTTCAGACTATAACATAAAATCAGATCCATAATGAATGAATGTGTTTGATAATGATAACGTCTCATGTTGGGTTGGTTGACAATCATTTCATTTGATGTGTAGATGTAGTGTTTATAAGTGATGCTTTAATCTAACTGTGACCAATAAAACTCAACAGTCTGTGTACTACTGGTGTGTTTCTGTGGATCAACGCTAGGGGGCAGCAGACTAGATGCATCGCCAGACAGGGCATAGCAGTGGCGGCCATTTTGTGGTTCCACAGATAGAAAGCTCTTCCCCCCCGCCCCCCCCCCCCCCTAGAGATTTCCGAAAAGTTTTTTATTTTGGAAGTAGTTATTTTAAACTAGATTTTTCTCCCACGATTTCGGAACCCATAGTTCACCCAGTGCCAATGCCTAAGCTTGTAATCCTGTGCACTACTTTCCCTCTGCCAGCCTGGGGAGAGCCCCGAACTGAGCTCATGTTCCTTCAATGCATGAGGAGTGAGCAGGCCGCTACTACGAGTAAACAAAACAAAACATAAAAAATAAAAAAAACATTTTGATAATATTTTTTACACATATATTTTACATAATTATGTGTTTACTGTAAACTCTGTGGTTTGATTAATTTCATATTTATTGTGAAACGTGATATAAATCATATAGGCATATATATTATTATTATTTTTCATGGAAATTAGAGACATGTTTGTTTTCATGTCAGAGTTTCATGTCTTGTTAAGTAGTGGGGGTCCCTGCTTCATCTCTCTCTCAGATAAGGGGTCCTTCCTTGACTTGAAAAACGCTGAAAGACCCCTGTATTAAATAATATTTCACATATAAAAAAGAAAATGTATTCTGAACGTGACCAGATAGTCTTAAAGCTATAATGTGGCCCAGTGGTTCCCAAACTGTTTACCTCAAGACCCAAAAGAGTAATGTCTCCCTTGGACCCAAAACTAGTGAAAATAGCAGATCTGCAAGCTCACAATGCGACGCGATGCAGCACGTTATGATTTTGTAGATCGGCTATTTTCACAAATTCTTAATTTTTCATGTATTTATTTAATGATTTCTAAAAAGAATGTAATGCTTGAAATTCGTTTGAAAAGTGTTTTATTTCTGAATTGTTTTATTTCATTTTATTTATTTATTGAAATAAAAATATGGTAGGAAAAAAAGGAATATTTACTCGCAACACATACAAATCTATAATAATAACCCAAATTCAAAATAATGTGCCGGGACAGATGTTATTGCTGCAATATTTTTTTTTCATTCATTTTTTATATATGAATGAAATATATATTTCATGTATTTCAGTTTGAAGTGATCAAATTAATATCAAATATCTAAATACTGAATCAAGCAACTTAAAAAGTGTCTGAGGTGAAACACAAAAGCCCGAGTAGATGTTAAAATTAACCCAAACATGTTTGAAAGTGAGACATCCCTTTAACACAGAGGATTTTACTGTGTGAGAACAGCTCTGTCAAATCATATCAGAGAATGTTACACAACATAATGTATAATCTAATACAAATCATGATTAAAAGACAATCAAGTGTGTCACCTCACTGTGTTTTACTGTATTTTAATTTGTCTTTAGCTGTCATTACACCTTTGTAATTACTAACCATTACTGTTGAAAATGAGCCTAGAGATGCATGAAACTGTCACTTTCAATAATAATAATAACAATAATAATACCTCGAATTTCAGATTTACATTTTCTATATAAATCAATAAAAATATGAACTGGAATATGTGCTGTTTTATATATGAATGAAATATATATTTCATTCATATATAAAAAATGAATGAAAAAAAATCATTGCAGCAATAACATCTGTCCCGGCACATTATTTTGAATTTGGGTTATTATTTTTTTTCCTACCATATTTTTATTTCAATAAATAAATAAAATGAAATAAAACAATTCAGAAATAAAACACTTTTCAAACGAATTTCAAGCATTACATTATTTTTAGAAATCATTAAATAAATACATGAAAAATTAAGAATTTGTGAAAATTGCTGATCTACAAAATCATAACATGCTGCATCGCGTCGCATTGTGAGCTTGCAGATCTGCTATTTTCACTAGTTTTGGGTCCAAGGGAGACATTACTCTTTTCAGTGGAGTAGGCCACACACACACACACACACACACACACACACACACACACACACACACACACACACACACACACACACACACACACACACACACACACACACACACACACACACACACACACACACACACACACACACACACAGCAGGGACAAGTGTTAATATTTAAACACCTATATCTATCAAAGTAGATAAGTTCAGCTAAAAACAGACACATCAGCTTTTCCACTGCTGCTCACACACACACACACACACACACACACACACACACACACACACACACACACACACACACACACACACACACACACAGCATAGAGAACCTGTAGCATCAGGTGATTGGATCCAATTATATTTTAATCAACCATTTGAAACATTAATTTCTCAACGTATAATATGCCTTTTACTATATCATCTCTGTCGTGTGGAAACCTTGTATCTCCATATTTCATCTTTTTATGTTTTCTTTCATAAACAATCATTACAGAAATAATAATAAAGGCCCTATTTCATACTTAGTCATATGACATTTCCGTGCTAAAGTAATCAAAATAGTGATCTACAAGCTCACAAGACACCGCATCTTGTAGATCTTGCAGATCGGCTATTTTGACTACTGTGAGCTTGCAGATCGGTTTGATGATTGACTACTGTGAGCTTGTTGATCAGCTATTTAAAATTGCTGATCTACAAGCTCACAGTAGTCAAAATAGCCTATTTTGACTATGTGAGCTTGTAGATTGGCTTGAAGATTGGCTACTGAGAGTTTGTAGGTCGGCTATTTTAGTAACATTCAAAAGTTTTTGACAAATCTTTTAGCTTATGATGCACAGGCACAATGATGAAATCCTTAAGGCCTACGGTGTCCCTCCCAACTTACTCCGGGCAATAGAGATCTAAAGTATGGACTCATGGGTCAACTCAACTGAGCAAGATCTTAAAGTGAGGAAGGCACTTGCATGGAGGGCCCTGAACGGCATGGCCAGTGTATGGAACTCCAACCTCCCCGTCAAATCAAACTCAGCTTCTTCTATGCAACGAGTCTATTCTCCTCTATGGCAGTGAATGCTGGACCCTGAAACCAACCCTGCAGAAGTCTCTAAAGGGATGCTACACCTGAATGTTGCGTGCAGTACTTAACATCAGCAAGAGTACACATGTTACCAACAAATATCTGTATAATGGAATACCAAGGGTGAGTGAGAATAACAGCCAGGAGATGAGACTAGCAGGACACTGCCTGTGCTGCCTGTGCCTGTGCTGTGGGAGCCAACACACGCCGGGCACCGGTCACGAGGACGTCCCACATCAAAGGGTTCACCCAGATTTTTTCTATCAATTTGTCACCCCATGGAGACTTGAATTCATGGATATTTTTGGGCGGTGCAACATTAATGTTGCCCCTATATGTGAGGTTTGGACCCCCACCCATTGCACCCCCCCAACCCTGCGCTGTGATTGGCCACCACTGTACCCCCCTAACCCTGCACCGTGATTGGCCACCATTGTACACTGGTTGACTCTATACAGGACCGTGATTGGCTAGTGAAGCACATGTGCACAGTCCTATTTATAGTATAAATAGGACTGTGCACTTAAAAAAAACACATTTATGTTTTTTTTTAAGTGAATCACCCACTGTGATGACCACTGTGACCACACCGCCCACTTCACACTGGGTGTGATTTTTTTAGTTTTTGTCGCATTCGCCAATAACTTGATGACCGAAAACTCTCCTGCTTACCGGTCTGCTGGTCATCAAATTATTGATGTCTCCATGGGGTGACTAATCCATAGAAAAAAAGTCATTTTGGGGGTGAACTATCCCTTTAACATACGAGGATGTACTCAAGAAAGACGCAGTAGTGCAAAACACCAACCAGCTGGCCAGATGAGATAGCAAAAGATGGTTATTCAACGTTGAATTATAGTGGTTAGGGTTGATTTTTGGTTACGATTGAAGACTGATGGTTTTTCAACATTGAATCACTGTTGTATTGCAGTGCAAAATTCAATGATTGAAATGCCAACATTGAATCAGCGTTTAATCTATGGTGCAAATTCAATGATTGAAATGCCAACATTGAATCAGCGTTTTATCTATGGTGCAAATTCAATGATTGAAATGCCAACATTGAATCAGCGTTTAATCTATGGTGCAAATTCAATGATTGAAATGCCAGCATTGAATCAGCGTTTTATCTATGGTGCAAATTCAATGATTGAAATGCCAACATTGAATCAGTGTTTAATCTATGGTGCAAATTCAATGATTGAAATGCCAACATTGAATCAGCGTTTTATCTATGGTGCAAATTCAATGATTGAAATGCCAACATTGAATCAGCGTTTAATCTATGGTGCAAATTCAATGATTGAAATGCCAGCATTGAATCATCATTGAATCTATGCTGTTTGCCTTTTTCTTTATTTTTTTCTTGATGGGGGGAGAGGGGGAGGCACACCCCTCCTCACACACCCCCTCCTCCCATTTAATGATTGAAATGACAACATTGATTCAATGTTGAATCTGTACTGTAAAATCCAATAGCTATCTATACTTAAATAAATGAGTTACCTTTACTCATTTGTTACAATACTAGGTTTAATCAAGTAAAATGCTTTAAAAAGTGCACACTTGACATGATCAGAACACACACTGAACCTGCAAAGCAGCACATTGGCCTGGCCATAAAGTATGCGGCACATATCTCTATCATCTTGGAGATTGTCAGTAACAATGTGTCCTCATGGCTTCTCACAAGCATGACACTACTCTTTTTTGCATTATAAATTATGTCATGATCATTGCCATAATTTGAGCAAACTTTCAATAGCTGCTGTAACCCTCCACTGTAAGGACTTAGCACGACCAGGTCATCAGTGTACATAAGGTGATTGATGATAGAGCTACCTATCAGACAGTCCGTATTGCACTTGTTTAATTCAATGGATAGATTTACATAGATTCATGTAAACGTTGAATAAAACGGGAGACAAAATCCTCCCTTGGCGTACACCATTGCTAACAGAGAAATGGGCAGATGTAACATTACCCCATTTGACCTGCATTTTCTGATTTGCACACCAAAACACCAGTATACGTACAATGTGTCTAGGTGTGCCTCTATCAAGCAGCTTCTGAAACAGTTTGTAGTGGTTAAATCTGTCAAAAGCTCGAGACACATCAATGAAGCATATGAAGACAGTGGAATTATGGCTACTGCAGCTGGCAAATCAGTTCTTTAAGTGCAAAGGTGCATAAGTCTGTGCCGTGTTTCTTTTTAAATCCAAACGGTTATCTGTCAGGACAAACATTTCAAGGAGCACAAGCATGATTCTTTCCAAAACTTTGGAGTGCTGGCCCGAGCGATAGGTCTATTGTTGTCAATGCTGTTTAGTTTACCTGCCTTGTCTTTAAGGACACTGTACTAATTGTACAGAGGTGATTGACTCTGGGGGGACACCATGACCCAACAGACCTGTAAAACACAAGGTCCATTTGGTTCCATTTGTACACTCTGAGTTACAGACCTGTTATGGTCATTCAGGGTTAGCTCTTTATGTGTTTCTGGTAATATTATTGTCAGCTCAATGTGTATGTCCATGGCAAAAATGTCCACCACAAGCCAGCATGGTGATGACCCCTGCTTGTTGTTATCTAACAACTTAATGGCATCAACCACATCCTCAGACCTGATCAGTGCACTTTCAAATGGATCAACATGATCTACTGCCACTGTGCAACTTTTTACACAGTTAAAGAAGTTGTGATTGTGTTTTCTCCATATACCTCAGCTATTTCAACCCAGCCACATGCACCCTCTAAGTTAGAGCAGTGGTTCTCAAACTTTTTCATGTCAAGGACCCCCTAATTGACACTTATTAGCCCGTGGACCCCCATTTGAAGAGATATGCCAGGGACCCCCATAAGAGAAGATTTTTACGGCTCTCTAGCAGTGATTCTCAACCATTTTAATTTCAAGGAAGTCCAGTTTGACATGCATTAGGGCTACAGACCCCCATTTAAGGGCATTTATACCTCTGGGACCCCAATTCACATTGTAAAACCAATGTTAATTTAACTCTCAGAGTTACAGACCCATAAGGGTCCATTTGGTTCCTGTCCATCATTTAGCTGGGGACCCCCTGGAACTCCCTCAAGTACCCCTGGGGGTCCCTGGACCCCACTTTGAGAACCAATGTGTTAGAGAGTATGTTTTACTGTTGTTCATTACTTTGACCTCTTTCCAAAAATCATACAGGTCTTTGCTTTGTAGCTTATTAGGAAGTGAGTCTGCTCTCAAAGTGTTCTCCTGTCTTTTAACAGATCAAACAGCACATTTAAATGTTGCTTGGTGCGTTTCTTCTCCTCAAACAGTGAACCTTGTCTAGGCCTACCAGATTAGTATTATTTATTTATTATTTGTATTTTAGAACACTAACCAAGAGCAAGTCAAAATTAATTGCACTGTGGTTAGTATGGTTTACTTATCATTTGTATTTTAGAATACTTTATATTGATCAGTAACGTCACTTGAGCTGGGCGTGCCTTAATGTGAGCATGCGCACTGCGCTCATTATTCAAAAAGTGGCCATTAGCGCCCTGAGCCCAGCTGGGTTTGTTGGGAGTTGGGACCGTTGGAACTCTCTGCTTGGAACATGGAAGCAAGGAACACGTTTTAATTTCTTCAATTCAAGTAATTTCGTCAATAAGGTAAGTGTTATCTAGTGTGAATTTGTGTATCCGACATGCTGCCATTATGTTAGTGAACATTTGCCAAACGTCACGTCAATAGTGATGAGTGGTTGATGGTTTTTCCACCACATAAACTTAGCCTACTTAAACCTACTTAACCATATTTGTTCCAAAACAATGTTGTAATAAATGGAAGTTTGGTATGTTTTCGTCGAGTTGACACTAGCGACTGCGTTTTGATCGTTAGTTTGAAACAACACGGACATGTTATAAAAGTTACTGCTTGCTGAGACAATTTTTTTAGCCCTGAAATAGCCGTGGCACTTTCTCCATTACAACCCGTACATCTACATAAACGTTAATATTTCATATATAAAGTGCTCACCCCACGGCCACAGATGTTACAATTTGAATCGGGTGGGTCTAAGTATCCGTATCTTCCGTATTGTTCAATAAAAAGCATTTTAATCCGATCGCCTGCCATTTTCTCAGAGTGATAATGTATCAGAGTGCAATACACCTCCCAACCGTTAGGGTCGCGTAGTTGAAATCATGGAGACGATCCGGACAAAATGGCCACCGATCGGATTAAAATGCTTTTTATTGAACAATACGGAATATACACGGTACTTAGACCCGCTCGATTCAACTTGTTACATCCATGGCCGTGGGGTAAGCACTTTATATTTCATAATCTGAATGTTTATGAAGACGTACGGGATGTAGATGGAGAAAGTCATAACCTGGTTGAACCATGGCTAAGACCATTGATGCTTTGGCTCACGTCGCGCTAACAAATATCAGACTTGCAAGCTCTCAACGCGTCGCATCCACGACGCGTTGTGGGCTTGTAGATCTGCCATTTTGACCCGCGACACGCCGTAGGGCGAGGTATAAATCAGGCTTTGCATCCACTCTATGCGTCGCTAAACGAGGCTTGTTGTTGGTGCTGATTAAACAGTGTTTGAAATGCAACTACACTAACGTTGGTGTAGGCTATCTGTCCTATAAGATAACATGCCTTTCAGACGCGCTGTGGACACATTTGAGATTGAAACCCATGTTATGTTGCCGGGTTGTGTTAGTGGAGTGTAGTTCATTGTTTATTTCAACCATTGGCATTATGTTAATGGTTCAATAGTGTGGCAGAAATACCCTGTCTTCTGTGTATTTCGAGTAGACAATAAATGGAACAGTGGTTCTCCAACATTTTCATCTTAAGGCCCTCTAAATAGATATGTTTGGCTGCAGAGTCAGACCCCCATCTGAACCAGGGACCCCCAGAAGATTTGTTAATTTTCTTCCAAATAATTCCAAGATTTTTCAAGATTCCTCAAAAATAGCAGATCTACAAGCTTGTAGGACAGCTATTTGTGAATATTAGGGTTAAAGTGGTCAAACTAATTGTGATGCTATATTGTTGTTTTTTTGCTGGTGCCCCTCTGGAACCCCTTCAAGGACCCTGGGTGTCCCTGGGCCCCACTTTGAGAACCACTGACATGGCAGACATGTTATTTTTGCCATTATGTATTGTTGATGTACTCACATTAGAACAGGAGATATAGGTTGAATATCCATGTTGAATGTTTTCCATCATTATCTGTTGAAAATAGGGTTAGGGTTAAGGCTATTGTTGTCAGCTCATGGTGCCTTGGGTTATGCCTGTCATAATAATATAAATCACACAAACTGTTGTCACACAATGGTGTGTTTATCAAAGAGCTTATCTACAATAGCCTACTGCTTGCATACACTCTTATAAGTAGACTCATGAGTGATTTTATTTTTATTCTGAGTGATTCTCATTTTGCAATTGTTTATATAATATGTTCTCTTCTGTGTAGACCCAATCCTTCGATCTCCTAATCTCTCCATCTGGTGTGGAGAATTTGATTAGTGGGATTCCTCAAGAGGAAGAACTGCAGACTTCAGGTGGGGGTTTCATTTAACATAATGGTTAAATAAACAATAATGAACTGTAACTATGTTTCTTAGCAGGTGCTAAGGTTATGAGTTGGGTCTCTTGGATTCTTTCCTGCTTTCTTCACTGTCCTCTGGTCATAGAGATGCTGAAGGGCAGAGCGCTTAGACCCCAAGGCGGTTACCCTCGGCACAACTTTGGGGTTTCACATAATGATATCTGGGTGGTTTTCTATCAGCTGACATGAAAAGCATTCTCTGACCGGGTCAGCCTGTGACTGAGCACTTGGTGTTCAGATAAAACTTGTATTCTCACCATGTGACATTGGTGTAAAATCACTCCTCTGTGTTTGTATAGGTGCACAACACATGCAGTTTGACTCAGCCTGGGCCCTGACCAGAATCCCCTCAGCTACCTTCCTGCCAACAGGCACTGTGCCCATCTTCTGCCTACATGGACATCCGGGAACAGGTTAGCACCTTTTTACCCACGAGTAACGGAGCAACATAAGTTTAGTTGGGAATTAACTGTCCAATTGAACTATCAGGGCGACATATGAAAATATGCTTTAGAGGAATGTCTGGTGCTGTATGCAGTTTGGAACCCAGGATGTAAGGTGACCTTTATTACACTAGAGGTGTATATATGGAGCTGACTAATTTGTTTGCTGATTCCATGATGACACATTGAGGTTAGACATTCCATAATTGGGCATAGCTGCATTGGGAACACCTTATATCAGGGGTCTTCAACCTTTTCAGGCCAAGGACCCCCTAACTGAGAAAGAGATGAAGAAGGGACCCCCACTATATATTACATAAAATTGTGTTGCAGATTAAAGCTTTTCATAGATGTTGGATTCATGTTAATGTGTATTGTCAGACATTTTACGACTTAAACCGTCAATACTTAGTAAACTTTCACTCTGTACTTGGTCTGCTCTTTTTCCCCTCTTCGCGCTGCGAGGCGTTGTGAGCTTGTAGATCGGCCATTTTTGGCTAAAGTTGTCCTTAGAATAGGGATGCTATTGTTCAAGTGGTTAGTATAAAGAAACAATGATCTTATCACAGAGATTTGGTGGACCAACTCTGAAGCAACTCTGAAGACCCCCTATGGGTCCCGGACCCCCTGTTGAAGACCCCTGCCCTGTTATGGCTGACTCATGGTGACATGAGCGTGGCATGGGGCATCTCCTGTAAGCCAATTTTAATATAGGTAATTGTCTGATCACAGTTATGAGAAAAAGCGTTCATCTGTATACATTTATCTATTGAAGAATAGTGAAAATAGCAGATCTACAAGCTCGCAACATCTCGCAAAGTGATGTGTTGTGAACATGTAGATCGGCTACTCTCACTATTTTTCAACATTTTTAAATGCCGGGCCTGTTCTGGCCATAGTACATAATGGTATTGTCAGGGACCGAGTTGGTCGGAAGGAGAGACACAGGGAAACGTGGTTGTTGATTTAAAATAATGTTCCTTTTTTTTTGGATTTATTTTTCTTTTTGTGTTTCAATCAAAATAATCAAACAATAAATGTGCTCAAAATAAACAAATCAAACTAAATAACTAAACAGACAAACACAACTGAACTGAAAACTGGACTAACTAGAATGACACAGGAGGTGGACATATATAGGGATGGGTCAGACCACTGTTAACAAAAAGGGGGGAAAAGACAAAGACTACCATTAAACACTCAAAACCCCTGCCCCACCCCATGGTACAGAGGGACTGTGGTTCAGTCCGATTTGTCCAGATTAGCTGTAGATCCATAGCAGCTGATCCCCTCTGCTTTGGCCAGCCCCTCATGTCCATATATGTCCGTCAGAAACCTCCCACAGCACTAGTAACTCAAAGAAAACTCAGTCAAATCAAATGCAAACAAACTCATAGAAAACAACTGAACAATAAACTGTTATTCCAATTGGTTGTGTGTGGTTACATATATTAGATGGCAATTGTGTATAATGTACAACTGAAAATAAACCAACTAAATAAATAAACCAAAAGGAATCACCATACCATAGGCTCAATGTGTGGCTGCTGAGTCAGCCATCACACACTCCCCCCCTTCGGAGCTCTCGCTGAAACAGCGAGAGAGGTAGTCTGACGTCACATTGAGTTTGCCGGGGATGTGTTGCACTGTAAATCGGAACGGTTGCATGGCCAGGTACCACCTTGTGATGCGGCCATTAGTGTCTTTCATCCGCTGCATCCACTGGAGGGCTTTATGGTCGGTCTGGATAGTGAATTCCCTCCCCAGGAGGTAATACTTGAACGAGTCGAGGGCCCACTTAATGGCCAGGGCTTCTTTTTCCACTGTAGAATACCGCACCTCTCTTGGCTCCAGCTTGCGGCTGATGAACGCCAGGGGATGTTGGTCCTCCGGTGGGCCCTGCAGAAGGACAGCTCCGAGCCCCCTCTCCGAGGCATCAGTTTGTAAAATGAACGTTTTTTCAAAGTCTGGACTGTATAGGACGGGGTTCTTACCCAGAGCCTGCTGAATGTCTTGAAAGGCTGCCAATGTCTCCTTCGTCCACCGAAGCCCGTTGGGCCGTGTTTTCCCGGTCATGTCTGTGAGAACAGCAGCTCTATCGGACATATTGGGAATAAAACGGTGATAGAAGCCTGCCATGCCAAGGAAGGACCTTAGCTGCCTCTTGGTATTAGGTGGGGGACAAGAATTAATAGCATGGACCTTGTGGACCTGTGGTTTGATGACCCCATTCCCAATTACAAACCCCAGATACTCAGTCTCAGCTCTGGCGAACACACACTTGGCAGGGTTAATAGTCAGGCCCGCAGATTGGATTCGCCCCAGAACCTCCCCCAGATGTTGTAGATGCTCCTCCCAAGTGGCACTGAAAATCACAATGTCATCAAGATATGCACATCCATAGTTATAGCACCCTCTCAATACCTGATCCATCAGTCTTTGAAAGGTTGCCGGGGCCCCATGCAACCCAAATGGCAGGACTGTGAACTGGAAAAGCCCCCATGGAGTGCGAAAGGCTGTCAGCTCCCTAGACCGCTTGGAAAGAGGCACTTGCCAGTAGCCCTTGCATAAGTCAATGGTGGTCAGGTACTTTGCTTTGCCCAGTCGCTCAATCAGGTCATCAATACGTGGTGTTGGGTAAGAATCAAATTTTGACACAGAGTTCAGGTATCTAAAATCAATACAAAATCGTATGGTGCCATCTTTCTTTGGGACTAAAACAACTGGGTTACACCACTCACTTTTGGATTCCTCAATGGTGCCCAGGGACAGCATCAGGTCCACCTCTTTTTTCAAGGAGCCCTGGAGGCGTTCTGGAATCCTGTAACTCATACGTTTTACGTCAGCCTCTTTTTTTAAGACAATATCATGTTCAACAATATTTGTGCGTCCTGGATATTCTTGAAATATTTGAGGATTACATAAAGCTTTCACCTGATTTTGTTGATCCGTTGACAGATGGCCTAGATCAAGCACTGCGGGGGCAGGTGAGGGCAGATATTGATCATCTACTGCCTCTTCCTCCTCCACCGCTCTGATCAGCATAACCCCTGCCGTCTTCTCTGGTCTCTCAGACCATTCCTTTAGGAGGTTCACATGCAACACCTTACGGGAGCGTGGCCGCCCTGGGGTTGCAACCTGGTAGGTGGTAGGGCCAAGTTGTTTCTCCACCTCAAATGGCCCTTGCCACTTTGCCAGCAGCTTGCTGTCGCTGGTGGGTAGCATGATCAGAACCTTCTGTCCTGGGCTAAAGGACCTCTGTCGTGCTGACTTGTCATACCACGTTTTCTGATAGCGTTGGGCCTCGGCCATGTGCTGCTGGGCGAGTTCCGTCATCTTCTGCAGCTTTTCTCTCATCTTTACCACATAGGTTATTACATCAACAGCTCCCTCCTCCCCCGCCTGGTCCCCTTCCCAAGCCTCCCTCAGCAAAGTCAGAGGTCCCCTCACCTCATGACCATACAACAGTTCAAATGGAGAGAAGCCAGTTGAGGCTTGGGGTACTTCCCTATATGCAAAGAGGAGGTAAGGTAGCCATTGGTCCCAATCAGATCCAGTGTCATCGACAAACTTACGGAGCATTTGCTTGAGGGTCTGGTTAAACCTCTCCGTTAGTCCATCTGTCTGCGGATGGTAAGGGGTCGTTCGCACACCCTTGATGCCGAGCAGCTGGTAAACCTGTTTCAGAAGGGTGGACATGAAATTAGTGCCCTGGTCTGTTAAAATCCCCTGCGGAAGGCCCACCCTG
The DNA here is from genome assembly GCF_963454915.1 of Gymnoscopelus microlampas. Lineage (NCBI taxonomy): Eukaryota > Metazoa > Chordata > Actinopteri > Myctophiformes > Myctophidae > Gymnoscopelus > Gymnoscopelus microlampas. The sequence goes on along the minus strand of NC_139949.1, from coordinate 1,023,712 downwards.
GAGAAAAACTGCACCAAGGAGAATGCCACAGCTTTTGCTTTGATGGATTTTAGAGGGAACACTTCTGGATATTTAGTAGCGTAATCTGTAATCACCAGCATGTAACGGTTTCCGGCTTTACTTTTTTCAACTGGACCAACAATGTCCATACCTAATCGTTCAAAGGGGGTGCCAATAATGGGGAGAGGCTGAAGTGGAGCTCTCGAGGGTCTTCTGGCTGATGTCTTCTGGCACTGAGGGCAAGTCCTACAAAACTGGTCAACATCTGCCTGTAGACCAGGCCAGTTAAAGTGTCGTTTAATGCGCGCTATGGTCTTGTGTTTCCCTAGGTGGCCCGCCCAGGGAACAGAGTGGCCCAAGGTAAGTACTGACTCTCGGGCTAACCTGGGAACGACTAGCTGCTTAACTGGTCCATGTTGAAGGTAGAGCATACCCTTCTGTAGGAAATACCCATTCCCCCCCTCTTTAGCATTTTGCAACAATGTGGCTAAACTGGGGTCATCCTGTTGCATCTGCACCATATTTGAGGGCACCTTAAAACCCAGTGGCAGGTCTGGAGCTACCTCCTTTGAGGGTTTTACCACAGTATGCTGGAACTTCTCCTGCCTCCTTTGTGTGCGTGGTTTTCGGGCTTTCCCGGGCTGTTGGTCTAGGTCTGCATCATAAAAAGGCAGGGTACTGAGTGTTACTGATGGCTCATCTACCAACTTGGCTTGGGCTCTGGTTACTGCAACATTACAACTGTGAGGTTTGTGTAACAAATCAAACAAGACAGGCAGGTCACTACCTAACACGGCTGAAAAGGGCAGATTGTCTGCCACTCCAATGTTCAACAGGTACGTTTGTCCTTGCACTTCAATGTACATGTCGGCCGTGGGGTACGGTTTCTTATCTCCATGCACACAGCAAATGGGAATTGTCTCTGAAGTGCAAATAACATTGGGTGGCACGAATTTCCGGTGCACCAGGGTCTGATCACTGCCAGTGTCAATTAGGGCCTTCAGAGTCTTTCCATTAATTTTGACGGTTGCCATCTTCATGTACTGATCATTATTAGTTTGTAAATCATTTTTACGAGGCACCACACACATTTGAGTGAGCTTGAGTGGGTTCTTTGGGCAATTTGGTTGTATGTGGCCTTCCTGTCCACACAAATAACAAGTGGGTACTCTATTAAACCGTTTTGTTGGTGTATTTGTTGGCTGGTTCTCCCTGATGGGAGCCTTACCCACACCTGGTGTTGCATCCTGGTGGTATTGAGGAGAGGTGGGCCAGCGGTTCTCTTTTGCTTCCCTCCAGTTGTTATAGCTCCATGGCTGTCCTTTCCTCCTGGCGGCCACAAACACATCAGCCAGTGACGCAGCCTTTGCTGCCGATGGGGGATCATGCTCCTTGATCCATATCTGTAGCTCAGGGGATAGCATGCGTAAGTATTGCTCCAAAATGATCATTTCACCAACATCATTAACAGTTTTATCTTTTGGTCGGATCCACTTCTGATACAGCTCCTTTAACCTTACATACAGTTCCTTGGGGGTTTCCCCCGGTTCAATATCTGTGTAGCGAAATCTCTGCCTATAGGACTCTGGATTAATGTCATATTTTCTTAGAATGGCATTTTTAACATTCTCATAATCATGAGTTTCATCAACATCCATATGTACATAGGCACTTCTCGCCTTACCAGTAAGCAGTGGAATTAGGCGGAAAACCCAATCAGATTTAGGCCACCTACATGCTGATGAGATTTTTTCAAAAGTCGTCAGAAAATGTTCAATATCATCTCTCTCAGTTAATTTTTCCAATCTAGGCTCTGGAGAGAAGCGGAACCGACCTGAGTTAGGGATGTCTGGGGAGCCCTCTGGAGACGCTGCTGCTTCAGCCTGTGGACCAGGTTCACCACCTGCATTGCGTTCTGGGCCCGGGGAAGTATGAGCCTGCACCTCCAGCTGCATCTGCTGGAACTGATTTTTCAGTGCCTCGAAACGTTGCTCCTGACGAGCATCCCGGGCCTCCTGTTTGCCAATGTGGTCCTGAAAAATACTGGCCAAATCTGCCAGTGTTGGCTCTCGGCTCAGGGGCTCCTCCAGGGGCTCAGGGGCTCCTCCAGAGTCTGGACTATCCTCCTCATCCTCCTGTCTCGGTTTTGGTGGTCCTCTTCCTCCTCTGCCACGATTCATTGCTCAGGGTTTGAAAAAAAAAAACGTATTGAGAAAAATGGGGGGAAAAAAGAAAAAACCTGTGCTCTCCTCCGTTGTCCCACCACTGCCACCATCTGTCAGGGACCGAGTTGGTCGGAAGGAGAGACACAGGGAAACGTGGTTGTTGATTTAAAATAATGTTCCTTTTTTTTTGGATTTATTTTTCTTTTTGTGTTTCAATCAAAATAATCAAACAATAAATGTGCTCAAAATAAACAAATCAAACTAAATAACTAAACAGACAAACACAACTGAACTGAAAACTGGACTAACTAGAATGACACAGGAGGTGGACATATATAGGGATGGGTCAGACCACTGTTAACAAAAAGGGGGGAAAAGACAAAGACTACCATTAAACACACACACTCAAAACCCCTGCCCCACCCCATGGTACAGAGGGACTGTGGTTCAGTCCGATTTGTCCAGATTAGCTGTAGATCCATAGCAGCTGATCCCCTCTGCTTTGGCCAGCCCCTCATGTCCATATATGTCCGTCAGAAACCTCCCACAGCACTAGTAACTCAAAGAAAACTCAGTCAAATCAAATGCAAACAAACTCATAGAAAACAACTGAACAATAAACTGTTATTCCAATTGGTTGTGTGTGGTTACATATATTAGATGGCAATTGTGTATAATGTACAACTGAAAATAAACCAACTAAATAAATAAACCAAAAGGAATCACCATACCATAGGCTCAATGTGTGGCTGCTGAGTCAGCCATCACAGGTATTATTGGCCCCGGTCATTGTCAGTCATGTCAGTCATTTCTTTTTTTGTTTACAAAGCCTAAAAGTCGGAACCGAAATGTAATTCGTCCAATGTTTAATGACAAAACAGTTACATTGTTGATCATAATTATTTGTATGACAATTAACCAAATGTTTTCCTAATTTACACACTGTTTCAAATGTATTTAGTCACTGTATTTTGTTCTGTGGTTTGCTGTGTTGTAGGCTTATGCTGAGTTTAACATGATCACCACCACACACCTAGAGACAGACTTCTTTGATGCTCTGGATCGCTATACACTACAATTGGTCACTATCTTCAAGTCCAAGAAAGGTGCCATTAGAGAGAAATTATCCGGAATTGTGCAGCAAATTGATGGGTAAGTCTACAACATGTTTCTTATATTTGTATTTATCATGACTAAGTTTATATACAACCTATTACCCCAAATAGTACTTCTGCTTCCCGGCTGTATTACAGAGTGTTAAAGTATTGCTAACTATTGATCGTTGTTGATAACTAAATGCTGTGGATTGTACTATTTTTAAATCACATCTCCAATCAGCAACTGTTCATCAAACATAAACTGTTCACAAAATGTAAGGAAACTTGAATTTGGGCCATTATATCTCCCCTTTACTAATACCAATCAGTAACGTGTTACATATAATTTTTATCGGTGATTAGTCACCTTTACAACGGGGTACAGCTTGTAAGCATCGGGCATTCATGGAATGAGCAACACAGGCAAACGTGTGGGTAGCGCCGAGCAAAAATGTGCCAAAATCACCCAATATGCTTTTGCTGGTAATCGCTCTTGTTTTGAGCGACCTGCCAGCACACACCTGCTGAGAGGTGGGTTCTGCAACTTTGCGTTCTGCAACATGGGTTCTGCAACTTTGTTGAGTTTGTGTATGCTCCAAGCAGCAACACTGCCCCCATGGAAAGATGCCACGTTTGTCCATTCAGGATAAGGCCTGTGCAATAGGGCAAGTGAAGCTGGTGTTCCGTTACGCAGATTACGCATTATTTGATGTCAGCCCTGGTAGTATTTGCAGGCCGGTGTGTGCCAGTCAAAGGTGTGTGTCTGGCACCTGAGCATGGGCCCTGCAACTTTGACATCTGTCTTTGGTACCGTTGTGCAAATCTTGCCTGTACATTTATGGTTCCTCAGTGAAGCAAGGGGTCTGGGTTGTTGTCTTCCTTGTTGACTTCACCAGTCTCACAGAACTTAATCCTAAATTTGGAAATGGTACCAGGGCTAACACCAAATAATGCTGTCACTCTGCATAACGGAACACCAGCTTCACTTGCCCTGTTGCACGGGCCTTATCCTGACAAAAGTGGCATCTTTCCATGGGGGGAGTGTTGCTGCTTGGAGCATACACAAACTCAACAAAGTTGCAGAACCCATGTTCAGGTGCCAGTCACTCACCTGTGAGACAGTCACACACCTGTGACTGGCACACACCTGAAGCCCATTGAATGTCATGAATGTCACAACATTGAATGTCAGCAGAAAAGTCTAACAGGCCATTTTGGCACATTTTTGCTCGGTGCTACCCACACGTTTGCTTGTGTTGCTCATTCCATGAATGCCCGATGCTTACAAGCTGTACCTCGTTGTAAAGGTGACTAATCAACGATAAAAATGATATACAACACTTTACTGATTGGTATTAGTAAAGGGGAGATATAATGGCCCAAATTCAAGTTTCCTTACCTTTTGTGAGCGGTTTATATTGTGGTGTTTCATGCTGTAACTGTACTGTAACTTGTGATGGTCAGATCTTGAACTTTATTTGTTCATTATCCACTTGTAGAAACCTGACGTGACCGCGCTGGGTAGGCTTGTTCTCCGAGGCCTCCTTCTTCTGCTTGGAGATGACCACAGCAGTTTCTACACCACTGTCTTGGTAAGTTCTCATAGTTACTTAAAGGTCCAGTGAAATTACATTTTCGATCATTTTATTTTGAAGTTTCAGTCTGAAACGGCCATTCAAACCAATCAGAAGGTTCAATCCCTTCAGGCTATAGCACGGTGGAATCTCACTCACATGGTGTGCAGTGTAAGTGTTTGTAGCCTGCACTCACATGTTGCTCAAGGGAGAGAGATGGCCACTATGCAGAATGTTTGTTACCAAGTTGCTTATTTCTAGCCTAAAATGTTTTCAGATACATATTTTACTGTGCTGATAAGATTACCATGAGTAATATACTGTCAAAAAACAGTAGGCCAACCAATGTTGATAAAACTTCTCAATGCAGATGTGTTAAGTGTCTACATTTCCCTGTTGTAATGTTGTTTTTGTTTGGTTCTGTATAGGATTGTGACAGCGAAAGTGAAGACGCCTAGGCAGAGGTATCGGTCGGATTATGACTGTGAGCAGTGAAGATTCACCTCCCTCACATGGTGTCGACCTTCAGCCAGTGTCAACAGCCATCATCCTTGAAGGAGGTATTGTGATGGATAATTTCCAGAACCTCCCTCAAGCACCGTGCCTGCTGTTTAGCCTGACGTATGCACTCAATTTGAAGTACCCTAATGATATGAAGAACATTTTGAACTTTATTCAAAGAGTGATGCTTGGCTTGGGAAAGGAAAAAACTCCCCCCCGCCAAACTGCAAAGTCTTAAAAACCTCCTGTCATTTTAGAAAGATTGTATAGTGGATCACTGGTAGGCAGGTTGTCCTCAGCCCTCCTTTGTGACAGTAAACTACAATGCATGCATTTTATTTTTCTCATGCATGAGAAAATGTTGTAAAGTGATAGGAGTTCTAAATGAAGCCACCTTTATTCATTTTAAGTACTTTAGAGCTGCAAATTATTAAGACTTTGAATGTAATACCATTAAGTAAAAGTAAGGCACTTTTTTAAATTGACAAGTGTTCACATGTTCATGTGTGAAATAATGTACTCTTTCAAACTGTAATGGGGCTGTCCACACTAAGCATATCACTTTTGTCAATCATATCGTTGTAGAATTATTTAGTTTAAATATAGTGCAGACATGATCATTTCAGTGGGCAGTTGCTCATGTCTTCCAGAGTACCAGCAAATCACTCATATTGTTATCATCAACACAGATACTGTTCGTCTTTAGTTGTGTTGAACAGGAGGAGAAGGATGGAGGGGCTACTAGGCTACAATTGCAGTAGCAACACAGAAATGTGTGAGGAATTAATTAGCATAATGACTTTGTGGACGAAAAGAGGTTCACAATCATTGGCTACTCTAAATTCTATAAAATAAAATAAATTAAAAATGTGTATATATAGTGCTTGGTGTGGATGGCCCGTTAGGCTTTATTAATTAAGCCATTTGTATTACTAGAGCACTTTTCAGTGTATTTTGTCAGACCGTTGGTTTAGTCTCCAAATGCTTGCATTTACATTTTCACGATTTCTTTCATAAATAGCAGATCTACAATCTTGTATATGTTCTATATTTCATCTGTTAAAGCATAAAAACAATGGTTAAAGCAGTTCAAAGCAGGTCTAAATGCCTTGGTTCAATAAATGTGAAGATTCAAATCATATTGTCTGTCTTTATTTTTATATTTTCACATTTTGGGAAATGTAAGGTAATTTTGAATTTTTCAGCATACACATAATTTAAAATGTACATGCAGATTACCATTAGGTTGTTGGATGATCAGGATCAATATTGATTCCTAACATGATTCAGTATAATCAATTTATAAATTAAATCAGTGTTCGATTCCTGATTGTTGTTTCAACATAAAATCAACTAAAATGTGCATGCAGATTACCATTTAGATGATGGTTGAATCAATGTTGATTCCTAATGTTGATTCAACATTAAATCAACTAAAATGTGCATGCAGATTACCATTTAGATGATGGTTGAATCAATATTGATTCATAACGTTGATTCAACATAAAATCAGCGTGCAGAATACCATTTGGATGATGGTTGAATCAACGTTGATATAGTGTTAGTTAGTGGTTGAAACACAAACGTTGAATCAACAAAGATTAGGGTTGCGATTTCAGTACAGTTTCAAGGTTGAGATCGAACGTTGATTCAACCGTTATGGCCGCCTATTTTTCAACGTTGATTCACCCATATTTTGCTATTTGGGGGATGACTGGAAGCGACGATGGAGGGATCGAGAGAGAGAGAGAGAGAGAGAGAGAGAGAGAGAGAGAGAGAGAGAGAGAGAGAGAGAGAGAGAGAGAGAGAGAGAGAGAGAGAGAGAGAGAGAGAGAGAGAGAGAGAGAGAGAGAGAGAGAGAGAGAGAGAGAGAGAGAGAGAGAGAGAGAGAGAGAGAGAGAGAGAGAGAGAGAGAGAGAGAGAGAGAGAGAGAGAGAGAGAGAGAGAGAGAGAGAGAGAGAGAGAGAGAGAGAGAGAGAGAGAGAGAGAGAGAGAGAGAGAGAGAGAGAGAGAGAGAGAGAGAGAGAGAGAGAGAGAGAGAGAGAGAGAGAGACCAAACAATGTAAAAGTAGTATTTTATTTATCTTTTATATTTCCAACTTGTTGACCCATTTAAAAGCTTCTCCATTATTGAAAAGGCGTTTTAAATATAAAATAAAATATAGGATATAACCGATTTCCATAATGTTTTTGGACATACAAGGTTTCTATCCATACAGTGATGATATTTTAATGAACAGTATGAAATAGTGGAGACGGAGAGATGTAAAATATGAAAATTTGAAGTCACTACTTCTACCATTCTACACGAAAGAAAGGCTATTTTTATTTGATTTACATTTTTGTAGAGATTTTCACAACTGCTTGCATTTGGCTAGACTGACATTTGAACAAAAGACAAGTTATTGGACTATACAAATAATAGCAATACAGTGCAAGCATGCAGGGAGAAAATAAGGCTGAAAAGGGCTGAATTGTTTAAGTTCACATGCAGCACAGATGACTATGAGTGGCTTACATTTGGCTACACTGCCAGCATGACTATTTATATTGTAGGCTACTGTAGTTACGGGTCTAAAGCAGTGGTGAAAGAAGTACTCAAATGTTTTACTTAAGTAAAAGTATTAATACCATAATGAAGAAATACAATTTAAAAATGTACTTGAGTAAACGTACAAAAGTATTTGTATCAAGATGTACTTAAAGTACCAAATGTAGAAAGTACTCACTATGCAGAATGTCCCATTTGATTTCACAAGTTTTCAAACGTAGAAAACGTAGGGGAAAAAAATCCATAGCAGATCTACAAGCTCACAATGCATCGCATCGCAAACTTGTAGATCTGCTATTTTCAAATGGCTGAAATGTATACAGGGTTAATGTATGTTTTGTAATAATAATCTAAATCTACAAAGTAACTAGTAACCAACGTTTTCAAATATTGTGGGAGTAAAAGCACAATATTTGCCTCTGAGATGTAGTGACCGGAGTAGAAGTAAAAGTATTGAAAATTGGAAATACCCCAGTTAAGTAAAAAATACCTCAAAATTGTACTCACTTTAAACCTCTGGTCAAAAGTCAACCTCAGTCGACTTTACGGTCACAGTTGGTGACCAACCATGTAATCACAAGTAAAGAAGAGGTTACCTATTTGGATTGCAAACTTTCGGGTGAAAGAAAATGGCATTACATTACAGTCATTTAGCAGACGCTTTTATCCAAAGCGACTTACAATAAGTGCATTCAACATAGGTAGGGAACGAAAACTACTAATCCCCAGAAGTCTTAAGTGCATTTTCTGCAAAAACAAGCAACCAAGAGTATACCTAGCGCTAACGTAAAAATGCAATATATCAGCTATACCTATTTATTTCCTTAAACAGATGAGACAAAATAGCAAAATCAAATGAGCAGGAGCTAAAACAAATAAGTGTATCGACTAAACAAGATCCAATAAACAATACAACAATAGAAAAACAAGCGTTTGTACAGCTAGTTAACAACAAGTAGGCCAGGCAGAGAGGAAGGTTAGTGTTTCCTGAAGAGGTGGGTTTTCAGCCTGCGGCGTAATATGGGCAGTGACTCTGCTGTCCTAACATCAGTGGGAAGTTCATTCCACCACTGTGGGGCCAGAACAGAAAAGAGTCGTGACCGTGTGGATCGGCCAGAAGGACCCTTGAGTGACGAGGCAATCAGCCGCCCCGAGGTGGCAGACCAAAGTGGTCGGGCAGGGGTGTAAGCATCGACCATAGCCCGGAGGTAAGAAGGAGCTGTTCCTTTCACTGCCCTATAGGCTAGCACCAGGGTTTTGAACTGGATGCGAGCCACTACGGGGAGCCAGTGTAGAGAACATCAAAGGTTATTATGAAAGTAAAGCAAAGAACAAGAGTTTTGGGCAGGATCTCCTCTTTTATCAGCAAGAGTGCAATGAGGGTTCTAGCTAGACATTCAATGTCATTTTGACTATAATTGCACCTCATGGTTCCCAAACTTTTTAGCTCAAGACCCAAAAGAGAAATCAGATGTTTGCCCGGGACCCAAACTGGTGAAAATAGCAGATCTGCAATCTCACAACGCATCGCTTTGCGCCGCATTGTGAGCTTGCAGATCTGCTATTTTCACTACTTATTAAACATTTGTTTTCTAATTTATGGAATTTCTTTGATTATTTCTAAATTTCATTCATGAAATTATTTTTGAAATTTTGAAGAAAAAAAAATTCAACTGCTTTAGAAAATCTTTTAAAATTTAACAAAAAATATATAAAGGGATATTCACGAAAATGGATCCGTGGCCCACAAACTGTAGAGCTCTCTAAACAAACTAATAAGACTACTGCTAGGCCTCTCCCCCAGGACTCACCTTCTCCCAGCTCACTTTGCTAGTCTGGGTTGGGTAGAAGGTAATAGTGTTCATTTTGAATATCTGTCATCTGAAAAATGTTTTACTTTTAGTCTAGTTTTAGCTGACTAAATATCATAAGATTTTAGTCAACTAAATCTACAGTTCATTTAGTCGACAAAAATGTATTTTGACAGGCCATGATGGCGTCGTAATGCCTGATTTATACTTATCTGCCTGCCAAAGATAGCCGATCTACAAGCTCACATGTCACGCTGCAATGAGCTTGTAGATCGTCTATTTTCAGAGCGTGACACCCATGCGCAACCAAGCATAAAATTACTTGTCTTTAATTCTACTGGATCTCTCTTCTCCACCAGTCCCCCCCTAATATTTTAGTCTAGTTTTTATGTGTTGACGAAATTATCAATATAATTTATTTAGTCATAATTTTTGTCATCAGAGCTTAGTTTTTATTTAGTTTTTGTCAGTGAAAAAAGGCAGTCGACCAACATTCTTCGTCATAGTTTTAGTCGACAAAAACTCTGGCTCAAGGTAGAAGACAACATCGCTCTATGGTCTGGTCTTGAAAAGATGGGAATCCAACTTGTTTATTAATGTAACTTTATTGAATATCAACACAGTTTTTTATCATCGTGTGCTTTTTTTTTTTACAACAATATTAATCTGGAATCAAGTCATTCTCAAGCATCACCACAAAAAAAGAATACGTTTTTAATCTCAGTCCTTGTGAGCAGTTCCTCTGAAAATCAAAAACAAAACCCTCTTAAGATCACTTATTCCCTCTAGTCAGCGTTCAGATTAAAGTTATACGTGTAAACATGACCCCATACATTCACATACTGAAACATTCTATAGTATTTATTTACACATAGAAATAACTATATATACCAGCCATTCTCAACCTTTTTTTTTTTACATTTCCCCACTTTGATCCAATTTTTTATCTCTGGGACGCCAATCTACAATGCAAAATCCTCTGTGTTTCATAGGTCCATTTAGACCTCTGGTGGTCCCTGGACCAGAAGTTGAGAACCAGTGACATTGCCCATGATTAAGGTGTGTGTGGTTGCTCTTCATGGCACAACCTATTAGGGATGCAGCCATATGTCGGCGATCTCCTTGAATGCCATCAGAATATCAGCAAGTAAGATGACTTTCACTGATGTCAGTAGCCAATATTTATCTGTTGTTGTAAATGCAACAGTTTTACACTGCCTGTGTTGCTGTGTCGGTTATGATGCACAACAGCTAGATGATTGTGTAATTATTCAATCATAATGACATGGAGCTGATGAAGCAGAAACGTTTCTTAACATAATGGATAATATCAGAGCAAAGGTTTAACACTTCAATCTTATGTTTGTTTCAGGAAAATATGCACTTTTGCAAGACACCTTACAGTAACATCTGTAGAATCACCCGACTTTTTTTTAACCAAAATGTAGATATTATGGCACAAAAATAATCTCCATTATACATGTTAAGGTACACAGCATGAATTAATGTCACTGTTAAAGCGGCACTATGCATCTTTTTTGTAATGTAAATTATTTTTAATTTTGTCCAATCTGTATGGTAGAGTATGTTAATACAATATAACGTATACAATTGGGGTGGTTATATTTAGTCTCCCTGCTCTTCTATTGAGACATTTAGATCATGTCAAAGGTCATGTCTCACCTAGACACAGGATCTGACACAAATTTTGACCTGATGCTCAAGATTCAATTTATCCCCTGAGCAAGCAGGCAGGCTGTATTGGTATTGGCAATGGTAAAACTGTCAGCACTTGTGCAGGAAACCGGGTTCAAATCCAGGGCAAAAGAGGAAAGTTACATAGTGCAGCTTTAACTATATTTTTAAGTCAGTGGTTCTCAATTTTTTTCACATCAAGGACCTCCAAATTCATATTTTGATCTGTGGACCCCCATCCGAAAAAAAGTTTTTTTTTAAATAGCCGATGTACAGTAGGTAGGGGTTAAAGTTGTTTAACTAATATTAACTATGACACCCTGGAACCCCATCCCCCCCAGGACCCCTGGGGGTCCCCGGACCCCACTTTGAGAACCACTGAACATACATGTTAAGTTAACCAGCATGTACACATGGTGGAGTCATTTATTTTGTCTCCAATGAAGATTCAGCAAAACATGTTTTTTTCTCCCAAACATCCTACAATTATTCATTTATCACGTATGAATTGGTTTCATTCCATTAACACCACTGACATCTCCTGAGTGTGTGTGTGTGTGTGTGTGTGTGTGTGTGTGTGTGTGTGTGTGTGTGTGTGTGTGTTGTTGTTGTCTCACCATCAGAGATGATTGCCTCCAATAGTCATCAACTATTTATGAATAACAGTGGTTTTGTCATATTTAAGTTTTATAATGTTAAGTCACTGGTAGAGGAGCTGCTTAGCGCCTCCTTCAGGACAACAATGGTAAGGAACACATCGTCTCTGTCCGGTGGAAATGTCCAAAACTGTTACCTTTCAGGAAATATTAAAAAATAACCTGTGTTCCAATGGATCCAATGTAGTTATTATTTAGTCACAAGCTCTTGATAATACTTTTCATTGGTTCAATATTTATACCCCCCCCACACACACAAACACGCTTTCACATTCTGTTTCAAAGCTTTTCCAACATAGCAAAAATTGCCTATCTACAAGCTCACAACACGTCTTTTTTCTGTAGCATGAAGTAGGGCAGGGGTCTTCAACGTTTTCAGGCCAAGGACCCCTTAGCTGAGAGAGAGATGAAGCAGGGACCCCCTCTATATTGTATAAAATTGTGTTTCAGATGTACCTTTTTTTTTTACTTGGTCTGCTCTTTTTTCCCGCTACACAAAACACCTCTTTGCCAAAAAATAGCCGATCTACAAGCTCACAACGCCTCGCAGCGCGAGGGGTTGTGATCTTGTAGATCTGCTATTTTTTGGCTAACGTTCTCCTCGGAAAAGGGATGCTAGGGTTCAAGTGGTTAAGGTAAAAAAAAAATCCTATCACACAAAGATTTGGCAGACCCCCTGTAGTAACTCTGAGGACCCCCTAGGGGTCCCAGGCCCCCTGTTGAAGACCCCTGAAGTTGGGTATTCATTCATTTATGAAACATAGAGATATGAGCTTTCTGCCCGACAGCAACGATTACTGAAGAAGGAAGTGAAGTGTTGTACCAGGCAGAGGATCTGGATCCTTTAGGATATTAATGATTCCGGTTCCTTAATTCCCTCTTAACGATCCGATTCCTTAACAATTCCCTTTAACCATTCCTATAGGGGGGTTCCAAATGGACCCTTACAGGTCTGCAACTCTGAGAGTGTACACATTAGAACCACTGGTTCCTTTGTACACTCAGAGTTACGGTGGTCCTTGAAATTAAAAAGTTTGTGAACCACTGGTATTATAATTGTATAGCAGAAATGGAAGTCCACATACCAGCTCTGACAGTGTGATAAAAGTTCAATGGACATACATTGAAGTCAACGAGAGCTGACGGGACCAGCTTATGAACTAGCCTGGCAAGGCCAGACTAATATCACTGCGTCTGGAATCTCTGTGTGGAACCTGCATTTCCGAGGGGCAAATAAAAAAAATGCCTCTGTTGATAAACGCGCCCCATATTTGCATACTGGGCTCTGATTGGACCCTCACAACTTCGGAGGGAGAAAAATAAAATCTCTATTGAGAGGGGCCAGACCTAATCTGCCAAGGGCAATTTTTTTTGCAATGGCAGATTTGACTGGAACCAGGCCACTTATGAACAAACTATATTGTCATAATTTGTGTCATAATAATCAGTTCAGGAAAATAAAAGTAGACATTATGACATCTAATCACTGGTTTTTCGATGTGCACACTGTGTGATTTTATTGAGGCATCTAAACGACACGCTATCGTTTCTGACTCGGCAGCACTGTGAGAATTGGTTGACAGGCTGTCAGTGATTGACAGCCTGGTGATAACAGCACATACTTACTGTACATGTCAGAAACATACTCTGTGCTCTTTAGATACCTCCATAAAATTATAGTGTTCACATAGAAAAAACTATGTGTGATGTGTCTTTTATTTTCTTTAACTGTTTATTCTACGAAGGTCTCAGTTGTTCAGAAATAGTGTTTATTCAATTCAAATTGGGCCTCTTCCTTACTTCCTTCGCAGGTGTTACCAATGATACTAATAAAGGCTCCGTTCCATTTAGTGTAGCATAGCCCCCCCATAACTCGAGTGTACAAATGGAACCAAATTGACCCGTAATGGGTCCATTTGGTTCCATTTGTAACACTCTCAGAGTTATACACCAGTAAAGGGCCATTTGGAACCCCCTCAAGGAACCATGAGGGTCCCTGGACCACTAGCAGAGTGTTTCCAGTGAGCCAACATTAAACAATGTCAGCGCCCCGACTCTGTTTGACCAGAATGGAACAGAGCCTTCAATTAGTGTCATTGGTAAAACCTGTGATGGAAGTAAGGAAGAGGCCCAATTTCTTAACAATATGGCTGCTGGGCGCAGAGCCTATTGCCAGATAAGAGAAAATGACGTGTCCTTTCCTTCTTAAATAAGTTCCTTGTACAAAAATGGGAGTTAAAAAGGTAGGGTCAGTGATATTCCTTTGTTAAAATAAAATTAAAAACATTTTGTTTTGACCTAAAAATATCACCTATCCTACCTTTTAATAAACAAATAAATGTAGATGAGATGGTGTAAGCCGACATACAGCCATGCTGGAGTGATATTTTAAAGAAACTAAACAATGTTACAACATTCTTAGGCTTTTGGGTGGTGCAGGGGGGGTAAAGTACCTGTCCCCCACCACTAGATGGTGCAGGGGGGTAAAGTGCCTAGCCCCCACCACTAGGTGGTGCAGGGGGTAAAGTACCTGCTCACCACCATGGAGTCTAGGGGTCCCAATAAAACAGCATTGAGAGGACTTCATTTGTATAACGACTAAATTGGGAGAAAAAAGGGGTAAAACTTATTGGCTATACGCTAAATTAAAAAAAGGTGCATCATTCTGAACATAAAACGTTACAAACCCCGCCTCCTGTGATCACTTTTGCAACATGGCAGTCTGCTCCTCGTAACCCACGGCAACCACTCCATAAACATTCCAGAACAGAACTCCTATTGTGAAAACGAAAAAGTATCACTGTATGAACTTTGACCTCTGTCTGTCCAGGTCCATCCATAGCCAACGTGACATCACTTCCACTTCCGGGTTGTCTGTCCAGGTTCAGTTGCTATGACAACAGGAATAGAAATAAGAGTCTTTCTTCTGTCCCAGGTCCACGGCTCCACTGTCCTCTGAAACATTCAAATATTAGACTTATTTCATTTATTATCAAATCAGATAGAGACACAAACAGGATGATTTCAACCTTCAAAAGAGAACAGACATAACTAGCAAAACCGCCATGTCATCTACACTACTTAACATATGAATATGAATGAAATCTGTCCATATTTCATGTGAGATTGGCAGGTTTAATATCAGTATTATTGACAGGTTTAACATCATTATTACACTGACCTGTCATGTACTGGAAGCTGGAGCTGTTGTAATCCTCTGCTACCCTGTGAAACAATTCATCTGACACACACACACACACACACACACACACACACACACACACACACACACACACACACACACACACACACACACACACACACACACACACACACACACACACACACACACACACACACACACACACACACACACACACACACACACACACACACAGCATGAGAAGTTATACCTTTCCAACAAGTAAGTTAGTTAGTTTGTTGTGTTGTCAATATAAAATAGTTTATCAATGTGTTGACCTTCCGTTCACAATCTGGTCGACCGACCAATGACTGAACTCATCCAGTGTTCGACCAATGAGCTTCCAGAATGAGGGTGACTTACCTACGTTGTTTCCCGTTTTGCTGGAAGTCTCAAACAGCTGAGCTCCAATCTCTGTCAATGACAAGTATGTTTCAATTCTAAGGTTATATGTATGAAAATATGTAAATGTAACTAGGTACTAGTAAATAGTAAATGTAAATATAAATAGGTACTAGTTACTGCTCCAAAAACGTAACTAGTTACTTTACTAGTTACTAAATTATTAAAGTAACTAGTAACTTCACTTTACTTTTTTTTTTAAATATATAAAATAAAATAAAAATATATATATTTCCAAATGATTTTGATAGGCTATACATAACATGTATTTGTTTCTTCTTTAGAAATGTTTTCTTTCACATCAGGATGCGATCATTAGACTCATTAGAGCAATAACCCACCTATCTCCCACACTCCCTCCCCATAGTCAGAGTTATCAGTTTGAATGCATTTGATGTCATTTGCATATAGATGTGAGTGGACTTAATTTAACTGACTAAAACCTTTTTTTATTTTAAAAGAAAAACGTATCTTTTAACTCTGTACCAAAGTCTCGCTTTGTCACAAAGGGCAACCAGGCTTTTGCCGTTTGGGCCCCTCGGCTGTGGAACTCACTGCCTGGGGACCTCAGGCAGGCAAACTCAGTGTCCTCTTTCAAATCTCTTCTAAAAACTCACCTCTATCGCACAGCTTTTTCTTTATGATGAGATATATGAGATTATGAACTGTTGTACTATTTATGAAATGAATGTCTGATTTGTATTGTATTTTTTAACTGTTGTTATTGTAAATCACTTTGTAACTTGTTTTTGAAAGGCGCTATATAAATAAAGTTATTATTATTATATTAAAATGTTTCTGTAATAAATAATAAATCGTAAAGTATTAAAATGTTTCAGTAATCAATAAATCATAACATACTAAAATGTTTCAGTAATATATTAATCAGAACTAATTAAAACGTTTCAGTATTAAATCAATCAGAACGTACCGTCAGCAAAGTCCTGGGAGTCGTGTCGGTCGATCTGCCTGATGCTGCGATCTGCTTCTACCAGGTCCACTTTGGTTCCACACAGATAGATTTGACAATGCTACACACACACACACACACACACACACACACACACACACACACACACACACACACACACACACACACACACACACACACACACACACACACACACACACACACACACACACACACACACACAGAATTATAGTCATATTTATCATATTAGTATATAAAATATCTCCAGCCATGTGGAAACACAAAAACATGCCTGTCATTTGAGACCCTGTCATCACAGTCTGTGCTTTTAGATATCAATAACTTTATATATTGTAGTACATCGAAAAAAAACTCTTGTCTTCTTTTATTTACGTTAACCAAGGGGTTGGAAACCTTTTTGACATTAAGTTAAAAAAAAAAGTAAAATGTAAAGATAATTTAAAATATATTTTCGTGAACGGAAGTGCCAGTTTCCTTTCTCGGATTTTGGGAGTTGAAAGTTCCAGACTCTATATAGCATTCAGAGATTGTGGAGTAGTTGAATGGCTACGCAAGACTAAGATTCGAGTGAATGGCAGTACCTTGTGTGCTTGACTTAACTTAATACAACTGAAAGTCTTACACCGCTCTCACTATAGCAAAGCCAAACTGTCTAGAATATACCCTACTGTGGATGATAACTGTGACAGCTTATAACCCGTATGTTTTGGTCTTGTCCTCGACCAGTGAGTTATTGGTTATCATACACTGCTGGCACGGAGGAAAATCCTCCTAGAGTGGAAATCTCCATGTGCCCCTAAACCAAATCTTTGGCTGAAGGACGTAATGTTATTCCTGAAATTAAATTTGACTTACGAGGGTCACCAGGTGGATTTATGTCCACCTGGGGCACCCTAAACCTTACTAATCTGACAAGACTCCCTGATGCTACATAAGGCTGCCCGTGACAAAGCCCTCCTTGATTTGGAGACCCGCCCCCCCCTCTCTCTCACACTTATGCCAGTGTGCCAGTGATCACCCTATCTTGTGCCAATGTTGGCACCTGTGCCCAAGGTTGCCTACCCCTTTAACCCATTATTTGTCATAATGATTAAAACATTGTGTTTATTCCTAAGATATCAAATATGATGTATAATGTTATTGGTAGGTTATAAACAGATTATTACCTCTTCACAGTTCTGTAGTTCTTTCACCCAGAAACGTGCCCTCTGGAAACTGCTGCTGTCTGTTAGATCTATAAAACATCAGTCACAAATGACATACTACCTCCATGTGCTCATATTTGGTTGGAGGGGATTAGATCTGACAGACTACAGTCATATTCACAAGGAATAAGGAGGTTTTATTAACTTATTAACTTAAATACAATGATAACTAAACATAAGAGTTTGGAGCCAATGAATCATAAAGGTCTTTTCACATGGCATCTAGTCATTAATTTTATGATCTTACACATCTAGTAATTCATTTTATGATCTTACACATCTAGTAATTCATTTTATGATCTTACACATCTAGTAATTCATTGTATGTGGCATCTACAGTAGTAATCCATTTATGATGTGATGTCTAGTAATGAATTTATGATGTGACAACTAGTAATTTATTTTATGATGTGACTGCTTGGTGCTACTTTATATGTTTATGTCTAATTGAATACCAAGGACCTCAATGGAAACAAGACCACAAGGACTTTTTTGGACGGACCTTTTAGACAAAGTTTTCTTAACTGTACTTGTGCTGTTTTTACATTTCTGCGTAATAAAATACTCAATCAATCAAAACTTCTTAATTCATTTTATGATGCAACATCTAGTAATACATTTATGATCTCACACATCTAGTAATTCATTTATGATGTGACAGATGTCTTGGCCCGGCTGCGACAAGAGCTGTATATTGTGGTGATTTCTTTTCTACGACAACAATGATTTGACACACAGCTGTAGCAGGACAAATGTTTTTGGGGGGAGGTGCTCTATGCTCACCCCTGGGTGCTCTATGCTCACCCCTGGGTGCTCTATGCTCACCCTGGGTGCTCTATGCTCACCCCTGGGTGCTCTATGCTGGTTCAGAGCGTCGGCCAGAGGCGTAATTTCAGAAAATGTAGGGGATTGCAAAAGAAAAGAAGAGAAAAAAAGAAAAGTGATGTAGAGTAATGTATTGATGGTTGCAAGACAATACAAGCAAGAGTAAACACACAAAACTGAGCCGAAACATAAAAAGCTTGGGCTGGAAGTAGTTTTTTGCAATGAAGTTGTACAATTGTTGCACAATGTTAAAAAATAAAATAAAATAAAATACTTTTGGAATTTTCACAATAGTATTAGAACTAATCTACTCATGTACTGGTAGTAGTAGTAGTAGTAATAGTAATAGTAATCGTAGTAGTAGTAATGGTAATAGTAGTAATGTAGCAGTATTGTGTAGTATTGTAGTATATTTACCATAACAGACGATGGCAGCTCTGGCTCCTCTGTAATAAATTCTACTCATGGCTTCATAACGTTCTGACCCTGCTGTGTCCTGAGAGACAGAGAGACAGACAGACTGATTCAGCTTGTGACATTTCAAACTTGTACAGTTTATAAGTGAAGTGTCCAACGGGACAATAATGTTCATTCTATGATGAAACTATGACTAAATATACTGACAATTTCATCAACAAATAAAAACTAGACTAAAACTAAAACTAGACTAAAAACTACAAGCTTGTAGATCAGATATTCTCAGCACGAGGCTAAGTATAAATCAGGCATCACGACGCCATCAGGGCCTGCCAATATACATTTTAGCCGACTAAAATCTTAAGATATTTAGTCAACTAAAACATTTCAGATGACTAAAATATGACTATAACTACATAGAATTTCATTCAAAAGACTATAACGAAATGTGCTGTCACCCAGATTCCTAAAGTCGCCACTATGTCTCCATAAATCATATTATCATCATAATTATTATTATTAATCAACTCACCCAGATTCCTAAAGTCACCACTTTGTCTCCAACTTGAATGGATTTGGCAACAAAAGCAGCTCCAATGGTCTGGAAGACACAACATCATAATATAATATACAGTAATACACTATAATAATACAATACAATACAATGCAATATGATATATAATATCATATCCGATGGAAGACACAAGATCACATTACTTGAAAAGCCATTTTAGTATAAAAATCTTGTGGAAATTGTGTGGCATCTGACAATCGGGTCCAATATTTAGTTCAGTGACCATGGAGCTAAATAATGGTTCAGAAGCTGTGTTCACGTTCACTCTCCCATTGGAATCAATAGACTCCAACCTGCTTTTGGTCTCCTAAAAAGGCGGCCACCTACTTCATGCAGATACAGGAAATAAACCGGAGATGGCATGTCTTTCTTTTTTTTTTGTCTTGGGTAATAACTACGTTCTGGTATGGTCCAACCAGGAAGTAATGCGTATGTTTTGGTATGGTCCAACCAAGGAAAGTTTTGAAAGGAAAAGACGTTCCGTCCGTCTGTTCTCTAGATGACACTCATGGATGGCAAACCTCGCACCGGAAGTTTGATGAAATACATTGCAGTGGATGGAGCCGGCTGTACCAGCTCATGGCATCTAAACAGCGGCAGGTATCATTTCTGTCTCATCACAAGATTTGGCTGCCAGACAGGAAACGGTGGACACTCGTGCGATACTTGTGTGGCCGTTCGGAAACAAACTTTGTTCCCTTTAGATACCTCTATAAAATTATACAGTGTACACATCAAAAAGCAACACATGAGAAAACAACCTGTGAAATGTCTTCTTTTATATTCCTGAACCGATTATATGACAAAAGGTCGCAATCGTTCAGAAATAATGTTTGTTCATGAGCTGGTCCAGCCGGCTCCATCCACTGCAATGTATTTCATCAAACATCCGGTGCGAGGTTTGCCACCCATGACTGTCATATCATCTAGAGAACGGACGGACGGAACGTCCTTTCCTTTCGAAACCTTCCTTGGGTCCAACCAGGAAGTAATACGTACGTTTTGGTATGGTCCAACCAGGAAGCGTTGATGGACGTATCTCTCCACCAGGCTGGTCTTCCCGACGCTCTCCTTCCCCAACATCACCACCTTAGCATCCACCCGCATCATGACCACCTAGCAACCAGTTAAAAACAACACCTTAGCATCCACCCGCATCATGACCACCTAGCAACCAGTTAAAAACAACACCTTAGCATCCACCCGCATCATGACCACCCAGCAACCAGTTAAAAACAACACCTTAGCATCCACCCGCATCATGATGACCTAGCAACCTAGGGCTGAGGGGAAAAGTCCATTCACTTTAGCGTTGCGATTTTTAATGTCCAGATTTTTCACATATTTTTATTTTTATTTCGGAATCAATTATTATTATTATTATTTTTTGATGGATGAATAAGTTACCACTTCCATCCAGCAGATGGCAGCGTGTAGGGCAGAGGTCTTCAACAGGGAGTGCGGGACCCCTAGGGGGTCCACAGAGTTACTACAGACGGGCAGCTAAATCTTTGTGCGATAGGAACCTTTTTTTTTTACATAACCACTTAAACCAAGAAGCATGTGGGAACATTCCTCAGAAAATAGCAGATCTACAAGCTCACAGCGTTGCAACGCGCTGTGAGCTTGTAGATTGGCTATTTTCGAAGAGGTTTGGTGTAGAGGGGAAAAAAAGAGAAGCAAGTATAGAGCCTATGGTCAAGTTTACTGTGTATTGAGGGTTTAAAAAATACACTGATGATAGTACTGTCAAACAAGTTTGAAGCTATCTGCGACACAGTTTAATACAACATGTAAGTGGGGGGTCCCTGCTTCTCTGCATCTCACTCTCAGCTAAGGGTTCCTTGACCTGAACAACGTTGAAGATTTTTTCAGTGAGTCAAGTAAGTCCAGGTTTAAAAGGACAGTTCATTATTGAAGGATGTTAAAGTGCTGCAGCATATCTTTTTATATGACTGTGTTCTGCAAAGAAATGTTGCAACATACATACGTAAACTGCTGTATATTTATAGAACAAGGGTTCACAAACTTTTCAGGCCCCAAATTATATATATTATATATATAATTATATATATTTAAACTGGGGACCCCCCACCCTGACATGCACTTGGAATTGTAGGCATTACATTTAGTTTGACTCGGTTCCACAGATAAACATTGTGAAAATAGCCAATCTACAAGCTCATATCGGCTATTTACACATTGTGTGCCTCTTTCTTGCGTAATAGAAGCCAATTTGGCCAATTTGGTATTAAAACAGTCTTAAAAGTCATTAAATTGTCACTTTATAAATGTGCAGAAACCCTGTATACACTTATACTGTATGTTGGGTTTGTTTACTGTTGAGTGAGAAAACAATGTTGCACATTAAGCTAATAATCAATAAAGCACAATCTTGAACCTTACATGGGTCACACCAACAAAATGGTGCTTTTTTTGTGGGGGGGGGGAGCAGTAGTAGATCTATTTGTTATGAGGCTACGATTGTTTTGGGGGGGGTTCACTGAGAACAAATTCTCTTTTTCAGGAAAGCCCTGCTTCACACACACACACACACACACACACACACACACACACACACACACACACACACACACACACACACACACACACATACACACACACACACACACACACACACACACACACACACACTTCAGCGGTGTTGGGTGAGGGGGGAGTTGTGGCCATTCACTTCCCCACCCGGAGATTTTCTACCGGTCCAGGGAATCAAACCAGAAACCTTTCGGTTACAAACTCGCTCTTCTAACCGTTAGGGCACAGATGTGTATATACAGATACAGATGTGCACTGTGAGTTTTCAGGGGTTTTGTTTTTTTGGGGGGGGGGGGGGTACCAGAGGGTCCCCAGCTAAAGTAGTTAATATAGCGTTACAATCATATTAACTACTTTAACTATTATTTTATACTTTGGCTATTCAACAATTGCAGATCTACAAGGTCATAGCTCGTCACGCGCTAAGAGCTTGTATATCTGCTATTTTTGAAAACTTGAGAAAATCTTTGCAAATCTTTGAATATATATATATATATATATATATATATATATATATATATATATATATATATATATATACACACACACACACACACACACACACACATATATATATATATATATATATATATATATATATACATACATATATATACACATATACATACACATATATATATATATATATATATATATATATATATATATATATATATATATACACACAGTATATTCATTTTTATAGCAAACATTTTCAACTAAAATCTTTGCTTCTGGGGGTCCCTGGAACAAAATATTTTGAGATGGGGGTTAACAGCCAAAGACAAATCATTTTGGGGGTCAGTGACATGAAAAGGTTTTGAGCACCACTGATATAGAAACATATGTTTTTCAGAAAACTGTTAGGATTTAGAAGACATTTGTAGAATCGGCCTCAGGTTATATTAATGGGTTAAACCAGGGGTCTTCAACAGGGGGTCCGGGACCCCTAAGGGGTCCCCAGAGTTGCTACAGGGGGTCCGCCAAATCTTTGTGTGATATGATTTCGTTTTTTTACATTAACCACTTGAACCCTAGAATTCCTTTTCTGAGGGGAACATTAGCCGAAAATAGCAGATCTACAAGCTCTCAACGCCTCGCGCTGCGAGGCATTGAGAGCTTGTAGATCGGCTATTTTTGGCAAAGAGGCTATATATAGGTGTAGAGGGAAAAAAGAGCAGACTAAGTAAAAAAAAAAACTTTAATCTGAAAACACCATTTTATACAATATAGAGTAGGGGGTCCCTGCTTCATCCCTCTCTCAGCTAGGGGGTCTTTGGCCTGAAAACGTTGAAGACCCCTGGGTTAAACTTTAACCGGTAAAGGCAGCCTGATGAGCAGGAGCTGCTAAATGTAGCATGTTGTACCATTGTATTTTTTTAAACATGGCTGAAATATGACTCATGATATTACAGTCTCTAGAAGTCATATGATTCAACTTTTCCCCTGTTAGAAACATGATCACCTAGCATCCACGCGCAAGGCGCTCATCAGATAAGACAGATACATGTAAAACCTCTGCTTTATTTGTTTACTTTTTTTTCACAATGTGTTTCATTTTGAACAACAGATTAATGACACTATATCACTGTTACAGACAGACAGACAGACAGACACAAAGAGACAGACAGACAGACAGACAGACAGGCAGGCAGGCAGGCAGGCAGACAGGCAGACAGACAGACAGAGGCAGAGAGACAGACAGACAGACAGACGGACACAAAGAGGCAGGCAGGCAGGCAGGCAGGCAGGCAGGCAGACAGACAGACAGACAGACAGACAGACAGACAGACAGACACACACACACAAAGAGACAGACAGACAGACAGACAGACAGACACACACACAGAGACAGACAGACAGAACAAAGCAGAGCTATGACATAAGAGACAAACACATCAAACAGTAAATAATAATAAAGAACGTACCTGTTATCTGGATGTGAGTCAACGCGTCAGAGTGTGAACAACATTCATAAAAATAAAGTATAGATGTTATAGTGCTAATACTGTTACTGTGGCTAATGTAGCTAACGGCTAAGTGTTGACCATGTGAGCTGACACATCCACAGTGAGGGAGGTGGAACACACATGAAGCAGATTATTAATCACTGATATTGATGATTATTGGTAATTGTGTGTGTTTGTAAACAACAACAACAACAAACACTGCTAACGCCGCTCGCTGCGCCTCACGAGGCGGAACTAAACACTCCCCGAGACCGTTTCCATGAACCGGAAGTTCCGAATAACGTGCTGCACGCCGTGTTTGTTTGTTTTTCTTTTTTTTAGTTTTATTGACACCTTTATTAAAGACAAAGACAACTTTATGGACCTTATTAACCCAGACCAGTGGTGTAAAGTAACTAAGTATATGTACTCAAGTACTGTACTTCAGTACAATTTTGAGATTTATTTTACTTTACTGGAGTATTTACAATTTTCAGTACTTTTACTCCACTACAATTATTTGACGGCTTAGTTACTAGTTACTTTGCAATTATTATATTATAAAACATACATTAACCACTTTAGCCCTATATTTTATTCATAGGCCATTTGAAAATAGTAGATCTACAAGCTCACAACGCGTCGCATCTATTTTCAAACATTTTAGTATTTTTACTTTTGGTACTTTAAGTACATGTTGATAGTAAATGTACTTAGGTACTTTACACCACTGATTAAAAGTCAGCGCTCAACTCCAATTGGCAATTGGTAATGTTAAAAAGAAGCCAAGTCCAAAACGTTGGTGTAGTCATGGAGATTTCAGTTCCTTATTTATTTTTCTCAGTTCTCTATCTGCTGGAAAGCTCTAGTCAAATGATTTATGTTTTTTCAGAAAGTGTCTCCAGACGATACACAAATCTACATAGGCCTAACTATTATCCCTAGAGCAGTGGTTCTCAAACTTTTTCATGTCAAGGACCCCCAAATTGACACTTATTAGCCCGCGGACCCCCATTTGAAAAGATTTACCAGGGACCCCCATAAGAGAAGATTTTTACGGCTCTCTAGCAGTGATTCTCAACCATTTCAATTTCAAGGACCCCCAGTTAGACATGCATCAGGCTACGGACCCTCATTTAGTGTCATTTCTATCTCTGGGACCCCAATTTATGTTGTAAAATCAATGTTAATTTAACATTGTACAAATGGAACCAAATGGACCCGTAAGGGTCCATTTGGTTCCATTTGTACACTCTCAGAGTTACAGACCCATATGGGTCCATTTGGTTCCTAACTACCTATTATTTAGCTGGGGACCCCCTGGAACTCCCTCAAGGACCCCTGGGGGTCCCCGGACGGACCCCACTTTGAGAACCATGGCCCTAGAGGACTATGGTCCTGGACAAACACTGAGTAAATGCATTGAACATAGTGAACAATTGGATGTGCCATCATTTTCTTCAATTAAACAAAGGCAAAACTGAAATAATAGTTTTTGGAGCCAAGGGAAACAGATTAAAAGTCAGCACCCAACTCCAAACGGTAATGTTAAAAACCTCTCGCCAAGCCAAGTGGTGTAGTCATGGACTTAGACACTTAGACACATTTTAACCAAAAATATGCCACGGACATGGACAAGTCTTGCTACGGACACGTTTGTCCGTGTACGGACATGTTGATAACCCCTGGGATGGATGGGTGGGTGCGTGGGTGGATGTTAATTAAAGAAAAGCATGGATCAATGTAGGCCATACTATGCAAGTGATGTTTTTTACAAGGTTATATTCAGTTTACCATTTTGTAGATGGTAAAAGTTTAATCTTATAGGTTGACCCTGGGTGTTGTGTTAGGGTTAAGGTTGACTCTGGGTGTTGAATTGCCCTGATGAAGCAGATATGTTGACCCGTGTCTTATGGCTCTGGTTCTCAAAGTGGAGCCCGGGGACCCCCAGGGTCCTTGGGGGGGGGGTTCCAGGGGGTCCCTAGGAACATTTGTTAATACAGCATCAAAATCATTTTAACCACTTTTACCCTACATCGGCTAATTGAAAATAAAACATTTATTAAGACAAAGAATATGTTCAGATGGGGGTCTGTGGCCAAATGCAAATTCATTTGGGGTTGACAATTGACATGAAAAAGTTTGAGAATGATTTTCTTCTGGGATTGCATGATGCTATCAGGGCACCTTTAATATTCTGTGTTTTGTTGCAAAGGTCTGTCCAGCCTGGGAATCGCACCGGGGACTCTCTCTCTGTCAGGTATCAGAGCCTATATAACACATACCTTAACCTTTATAAATGTGCAGACACCCTGTATACAGTTACACTGTATGTTGGTTTGTTTACTGTTGAGTGAGAAAACAATGTTGCACATTAAAGGTAGGGTAAGTGATTTTCTTTGGTTAAAATAAGTGTTAAATAGCTCTATATTCTGTTAGTACCCATTGCTATAGAGTGTTTGTTCAGTAACAGGAGTCTCCTTGTCTCTCCAGCTCTTTATTAAACAGAAAATGCATTTTCGTTTCAGTTTCAGTTTAATTTCCAATTTTATCCAACCAGGACAGAGGACTCAATCAGGATATAGATTAAACAAGTGAAATTGTAAGTGATGACACTAAGAAATGAGCAGACAAAATTGGAACTGGAACATAAAAAAAAGCTTAAAAATGGGTACTTTCTCCTGATTGGCTGAGATTTTGACACCTACCGAAAAATATATTTTCTGTTTATTAAAGAGCTGGAGAGACAGGGAGACATCTGTTACTGAAAAAACACTCTATATCAATGATTACTATCAGAATATAGTATTTTAACCTTTTAACAAAATACTTTTTGTTTTAACCAAAAAATATCCCTTACCCTACCTTTAAGCTAATCATCTGGGGACCCCCCAAAAATCATGTGGGGACCTAACCCTAACCCGACCCACAGGTTGAGAACCACTGCTCTACCAGTAGGGGTCTTCAATGTTTGTTCAGGCCAAGGAGCAAGGACCCCTTTATTGAGAAAGAGATGAAGCAGGGAACCCCCCCACTACATTATCATATTTTTTAGAAAACCTTCCATGCAACTTGATGAGTTCACAATGTTTAGTTGGTTGTCTCATCAATGTTTGTTGAAAAAAAAAAATATATATATTATTATCGATGTCTGTTTACTATTGAGAGATTTGTGACCAGTGTTCATTTTGTCGAAAAACTAAGCTTTGATGACTAAAACTATGACTGAATATACTGACAATTTCGTCAACAAATAAAAACCAGACTAAAACTAAAAGTCGGCTATTTTCGGCACACAGCTAAGTATAAATCAGGCATTACGACGCCATCAAGGCCTGCCAAAAATATATTTTATTTTACTAAATCAACTGTAGATTTAGTTGACTAAAACCAGACTAAGTAAAACATTTAATGTTTGCTCTTCTCCCTTTCTGGAAAACAACTACTGTAAATGATGGAGCGTATGCACGTCTTTACACCTGTAAACCTGTGACGTGACGATAAAGTTGACTGTTGATGATTGCTGATAAAATAACAGACACTGTGGAGACGTTTAAAAGGTCAAGCATATTAATCTGATATGCAGACGGTTTTAATAACTCTTCTTATTAGCATAACTGACACCACAAACACTAAAAACAACAAAAACAAACAAACAAACAAAAACAAAGCAGCAGCTGTGTGGAACTGACACGCGTGAAAATGGACTACAAAAGGAGTGAGTATAAGACTACAATTCCCACGATTTAGTGACTCCAAATTCCAATGCAGAAGTTCCATAGTTTTTTTTTTTTCTTTTTCTTTTTTAGACAGCGTTTTATGGATGTAGATGTGAACAAAGTTCATGTGAGTTCATAAATCCTCGTCCAGACTAGAAAACAGTTTCTCATGTTCAGAGTCCAACCGATGTCAGAGTTGTGGGTCCGATGCCGATTCCCAGAGCAGTGTTTCTCAAATGGGAGGCACATGTCCCTCTAGGGGTACCTGGAGGTACTACAGGGGGTCCATCCATGAGAGATAGTTTAAAATGGAAGAATTAATTTTACTGTAACATTTAGTGATAAAAATCATTTTCATGACAAGCTTAGTTTGAACCTGCTGATCTGTAGAGTGTTAAACCAGATGAAATAAAAAACAAAACTTGACCAACACAACTGTTCTTGAATAGAAATCATGATGTGAAACATATTGACATAAAACTGGACTTAGTGAAATGACCACAGTTTAAAATCATTCTACTCAGGAGGCACTAGTTAAAACTCTTTCACGGCATTTCTTTTTTTTTTTGTATTTCTTATTCTTATTCTTCTTATTTACAATGATATATTTTATAAAAGGTTGTTCATTCATTGCATCATAATGGTAGCTATAATTTCTCTTTCTAAGGGGTCGTGTCCACCAAGAAGTATTTTTCCTGAGCACAGTGTATGTTCTGGATGAGAGCGCTGCTTATTAGACAGTGGTGGAAAAAGTATCCATACTATCATGTAGAAATACTCTGTCACATGTAAAAGTCCTGTATTAAAAATGTACTTGAGTAAAAGTACAAAAGTATTGGCATCAAAATATACTTTAAAGTACCAAAAGTAAAAGTAATCGTTATGTCCCAATTCACAAGTTTTTAAAATGTATGAAGATCCTTTGAAAATAGCAGATCTACAATCTCACAATGTGTCGTATCGCGACGCGTTGTGTGCTTGTAGATCGGCTATTTTCAAATAGCCAAAGTATATAGGGCTGAAGTGGCTAATGTATGTTTTGTAATAATAATCAAAATCTGCAAAGTAACTTGTAACTAAAGTTTGCAAATGATTGTAGTGGAGTAAAAGTACAATATTTGCCTCTGGCATGTAGTGGAGTAGAAGTAAAAGTATTGAAAATTGAAAATACTCCAGTAAAGTAAAAAAAAGTACCTCGAAAGTGTAACTAAGTACAGTAATTGAGTACATGTAATTGGGTACTTCCCACCACTGGTATTATTAGTAAACTCCAGCAGCGCGACGGGGGGCTGAACGTGTGTTTTGTGCCACACGACGTTCATGTGTGTGGCGTTTTTATCTGCTTGCCCTGAGAGCTGAAATATTTTCAACTCGGCCGCTGGGGAGAGTTTTTTAGGCGAACGCTTTCAGCTGCATGGGGAGAAACACTTTGATGGACACACAGCCTAAGAAAAAGCATTTTCTATCATGATAAACGTCCCATCACAGGTACTGGTACCTAGTGATAAATATCCCATCCGTGGTACTGGTATTCAAAAATGAGGGAAAGGGGAATTGAACCACTTAATTACAATTAATCAATGAATTAATTGTAATCGAATTGAACCACTGCACGAGAACACCAAGTAACAATGTTTTGACTGATATTTTGTCAAATAGTGCAAAAGAATAATATTTTTTCTACTTGAGAAACGTGTAACTTATAAGCAAACCAATAAACAAAAATAAACACAAATTGATACATGAACTGAATGTTATTTCATTTAACCACTTGAGTACTATACAAACTTGTAGATTGGCTATTCAGAAAAAAATAAGTTTTGAAACTTTTCCCCGATAATGACACGCCCAAAATAGGGACACCAGGTTAAAAATGGGCTGCAGAATTACTGTTACAGATCTGTCACAATCAAACAATGAATGATATGATTATGATCATCATAAATTATTATTGTTATTCATATTAATAACAATAATACATATTATCATCGGTCGGGCTCTACTCATGATGTCTGCATGAGGACGTCAGGTGACTGACTGCCAGTTCCATCACCCGGGATGAACGAAAGACCGGCACAAAGAAGAGAGCCGACCAATCAGCAGCCGGCCTTTCTCCTGCCCTGCAGCAACAAGAAGAGCTCTGATAGGCCAGGCACCTCAGTGTTTTGATTGAGACATTTCCATATCCTCTCCGGTTGTAGTCGCCTATCTCCATTTTATCTCCATTTCAATGGGGGCGGGGTCTTAGCTGAAGGTCCCAGGTTCAATTCCCGGCCCCGGCTATGCGCCGAGGTGTCCATGAGCAAGAAAATCAACCCCTACCTAACTGAGCAGCCATCAACTGGGTGAAGATGGGGTTCTCTTATTGGAGGACGCTAGTGATGGACAAGGCTCTGATGCTTTCTGATTGGCTGGCCAACACATGGAGGTTCTGCTGCTCTCTGATTGGCTGGCCTATATATGGAGGTTACTCCTCCTCTTTGACCTCCAGACATTCCAGCTCCTCTTCATCTAGCACCTCCTCCTCCTCCTCTTCAGGCTCCTCCCCCTCATAGGAGGAGATGGGAGAGTACTGCGGCAGGAGGCGAGCCTGGTGGCTGCCGGGACCCTCGGCAGGAGGGGAAGCGGTCGCCATGGAGACCACCGGGACGATGGAGAACGCCGGGAAACCAGACTCACCAGTGAGATGTTCAGTAACACTGGTGAGAAAGAACATTCAACTAGAGTTAGTTAAAGGGATTTTTCACTTTTTAAAAAAAAGGTCATTGTATCGCCTACTCAGGCTTTTGGGAGCACCACAGACAGTTTTTAAGTTGCTTGATTCAGTATTTACATTTAGATATCTCATATTCATTTAATCAGACACGCCCCCTTCCTATACAAACTCATTATAACTTCAAACTCCATTTTAGCCATGTTAGATTCATCGGAAACACCGTCCTTGGTTCTGGTGACTGATATTGTCCTTCTAATGCTTGAGGAGACCGTGTTTTTAGCGGCGCTGGCGCCGCTCAATAGAGCGGTCCTGCTCTATACCTGGCTTTTCCGTCAACGTTCTGATTGGTCAGGTCTGTCAACGTTCTGATTGGTCAGGCCCGCCAAGGTTCTGATTGGTCAGGTCCGTCAACGTTCTGATTGGTCAGGCCCGTCGAGGTTCTGATTGGTCAGGTCCGTCAACGTTCTGATTGGTCAGGCCCGTCAAGGTTCTGATTGGTCAGGCCCGTCAAGGTTCTGATTGGTCTGATTGGTTTAGATATTAATATTGAAACACATATCTATGACAAAATGTATCAAAGGCGCCGCTACCTTCACACAGGTGTGATTTTTTCTATTACTTTTTGAGTGGTGCCAACCACTCCTATATCTGACTTTGTCTGTGTGTCCGGGTGTATGTATGTCCAATAAACAAACATTGATGACAACATCAATACGGGGCTCATCAAAGGCACCACTCTCTTCACACAGGGTGTGATTTTTAGCGGCGCTAGCCGCTCTATAACTTTAGGTATAGAGCGGTAGCCCTCTATACCTGGCTTTTGCGTCAACGTTCTGATTGGTCAGACACGTCAACAAAGTGATTGGTCAAGCTTCACGTGACACGTGGCTATAAACACATTATAAACACTTATTGATGACAAAATGTATCAAAGGCGCCGCTACCTTCACACAGGTGTGATTTTTTCATTTATTTTTGGGCGGTGTAGCCGCCCCTATATGTGAGGTTGGGACATTGACAAATGCTGCACTGTGATTGGCCACCCATGCATTTGATACTATTGATCACCATATTTTGTTGCAGAGACTTGAGCATCTGGTTGGCATTAAGGGTGCTGCATTGAACTGGTTTGAGTCCTATCTGTCTGACAGATTTCAATGTGTAAACGTTAACGATACACCTTCACTACGCGAAAAGGTTAAATACGGAGTCCCACAAGGCTCTGTACTTGGACCAATACTATTTACTCTATATATGCTTCCTTTAGGTGAGATAATTAGGAAACACTCTATAAATTTCCATTGCTATGCAGATGATACACAATTATATCTATCAATGAAGCCAGATGAAACAGATCAACTGGCTAAACTTCAAGCATGTCTTATAGACATCAAGAGTTGGATGACCCGTAATTACCTACTCCTCAACTCGGACAAAACTGAAGTTATTGTACTTGGCCCTAAGCACCTCAGAGATAAATTAGCCGATGAGAATTTTACCCTAGATGGTATTACCTTGACCTCCAGGGCCACTGTAAAGAATCTGGGAGTCACGTTTGACCAAGACATGTCCTTTAAGTCCCACATAAAACAAATTTCAAGAAATGCCTTTTTTCACCTGCGTAATATTGCAAAAGTTAGGCACATTCTGTCCCAAAATGATGCAGAAAAACTTGTCCACGCATTTGTTACTTCTAGGCTGGACTATTGCAACACTTTACTATCAGGCTGCCCAAGTAAGTCCCTAAATAGCCTGCAGCTTGTCCAGAATGCCGCTGCGCGCATACTGACAGGAACCAGAAGAAGAGATCATATCACTCCTTCATTGGCCTCTTTGCACTGGCTCCCGGTTAAATAAAGAATCGAGTTTAAAGTTCTCCTCCCCACATACAAGGCTCTCAATGGACAGGCACCAGTATATCTCAAAGAACTCATCAAGCCCTATAAACCAACCAGAACACCACTGCGCCCACAGTATGAAAAAATGCTTACGGCTCCAGAAAACCGCAAAAAAGTTAGAACAGGAGGCAGAGCATTTAAGTTTCAAGCACCTCAGCTGTGGAACCTTCTCCCAGTCTCAGTCCGCGAAGCAGACACACTCTGTATATTTAAGACTAGACTAAAAACCTTTCTCTATGATAAAGCCTATAGCCGAAGTGTATAGACTCAGTCACCCTATAGTTATCCTCTCTCCCCTCCCCCCCCTCTCCCCCCCCCCTTCTCCTCTCGTCCTCTCTCTTCTCGTTCTCCCTTTGGTTGTGTGGGTTTGTGTCCCAATGGTACAATCGTAATTAACCCTGTACGGATTCACGCTCTAGTAAGGCCTGCCACTAATTCTACAATCGGGGACCCGCTCCCCGGAGTTTCTTTTATTTCCCACGTCGCAGGTCCATGGACTGTCACTACGGACCCCCAGCTGCGGCTCAAGACTGTGACTGCGGACCGGGCCTCTCCATGGAGCACGACCGTGGATTTCTACTACACTGCACTATACCACTATACTATATACAGTATACTGTATATTATCTTAACGTTCTTATATTATACCATTATATACTACATACACATTATTGCTGTACTATATTATACTATCATATATATTTTACACTATTATATGTGCTACTATTGTTACTGTTACTACCTGCACTGTCTCTCTCTCTCTCTCTCTGTCTCTGTCTCTGTCTCTGTCTCTGTCTCTGTCTCTCTCCTCTTTCCCCCGACACGGTCGAGGCAGAAGGCCCCCGCCCTAGAACCTAGGGTCTGCCTGACGTTTCTTCCAGTTAAGAGGGAGTTTTTCGTTGCCACTGTCGCAAAAATTGCTTGTTCAGGGTGGGATTGTCGGGTCTCTTCTCTACATGTAAAGTGTCTTGAGACAACTTGTTGTGATTTGACACTTTAATAAAATTGAATTGAATTGAATTGAATTGTACCCCCCCACCCATTGTACCCCCCCAACCCTGCACTGTGATTGGCCACCCATTGTACCCCCCAACCCTGCACTGTGATTGGCCACCCATTGTACCCCCCTTCCACTACATTGTGGGTGGCCAGGGCCCCCCCCACCCATTGTACCCCCCCAACCCTGCACTGTGATAGAGAGACAGAGATAGAAACGGAATAGATGAGAGAGAGAGATAGAGAGAGAGAGAGAGAAAGAGAGAGAGAGAGAGAGAGAGAGAGAGAGAGAGACATGGAAACGGAATAGTTTGATGAGAGAGAGAGAGAGAGAGAGAGAGAGAGAGAGAGAGAGAGAGAGAGAGAGAGAGAGAGCGCCATGGAAACGGAATAGATTGAGATTGTAGATCGGCTATTTTCAGAATGAAGTATGTCATACGTTGAAAAACGTACTCTCAAATATGCATTTCAGGTTATCTTTACCATTTGCACATGTATTCATTGATACAGTCATGTTGTTTGCAATTCAACTTAAATGAAGTCTGCAAGTGAGGCTTGAACTGACGACCTTGAGATTGTGAGGCACTCATTTAAGGGAGACGCCATTGGACCAACAGACAAGGAACTGTGAAAAAGGAGATCACACAGATGATACAGTTCCACGCAAATAGCTGAAAAATCCTGGGTTTAAGTGTTTTTCAAACTGCTCAAAATTGCGGACAATCTAAGGGCGGAGCTTACTGGTCAAAGCGATAGATGTGTTCCTCATGAGTCAAGGCACAAGTGTAAGCAAGTTTCACGACTTTCGGCCAAACGAGGCATGACTTTTGCCTGTTTAAAGTTTGCATTTTCAAAAAATTGCTATAGCGCCCCCCTTTGGCCAATTGGAGTGAGATTGGTTTCAGTGATATTTGGAATGACTCTCTACATTACTGCAACGTTTCAAAGAAATGTGAGTCTTGCATGTATGTGTTAGGGGCAGATGAATAATTTTCATAAAACTGCAATAGTTAAAATCTATGGAATCCTGGGATTTTGGCGCAATCTGCACGAAACGTTTAACACTTGAACTTTGGACCTCTGCCGACAACTTCTAGGCGGCGGAATTTCCATAAGTGAAAAAATGCAGAAGTTAGGAGCCAATGGCTGTTTTTCATGTAATTCAAAATGGTGGGCGATCTAAAGGTCAGAGGTCAAAAGTCAGACCACAAAAGTTGTCGGGCATGAAGAGACGCATGTGTGTATCGAAGTTTCATGGTTGTAGGTCAAACAGGGCATGAGTTGTACCTGTTCAAAGTTGGCACTTTCAATTGAGTGCTATAGCGCCACCCTTTGACGAATGAGTGTGAGAATTATTTCTTGGTAGTTTTTCATGAGCATCTACCATATGGCCGAGTTTCGTAAAAAGCGTATGCACGGTTAAGCCAGAACTGGCAAAAACAAGTATTTTTCAAACTGCTCAAAATTGCAGAAAATCTAAGGGCGGAGCTTAATGGTCAAATCGATACGTGTGTTCCTCATGAGTCAAGGCACATGTGTAAGCAAGTTTCACGACTTTCGGCCAAACGAGGCATGACTTATGCCTGTTTAAAGTCTGCATTTTCAAAAAATTGCTATAGCGCCCCCATTTGGCCAATTGGAGTAAGATTGGTTTCAGTGATATTTGAAAGAAATGTGAGTCTGCATGTATGTTTTAGGCGCAGATGAATAATTTTCATAAAACTGCAATAGTTAAAATCTATGGAATCCTAGGATTTTGGAGCAATCTGCACGAAACGTTTAACACTTGAACTTTGGACCTCTGCCGACAACTTCTAGGCGGCGGAATTTCCATAAGTGAAAAAATGCAGAAGTTAGGAGCCAATGACTGTTTTTCATATAATTCAAAATGGTGGGAGATCTAAAGGTCAGAGGTCAAAAGTCAGAGTGTGAAAGTTGTTCAGCATGAGGAGACGCATATGTGTATCCAAGTTTCATGGCTGTAGGTCAAACAGGGCATGAGTTGTACGTGTTCAAAGTTGGCATTTTCAATTGAGTGCTATAGCGCCACCTTTGGACGAAAGATTGTGAGAATTATTTTTTGATCGTTTTTCATGACCATCTACCATATGGCCGAGTTTCGTAAAAAGCGACAGCACGGTTCAGCCAGAACTGCGAAAAGTGGCAGAAGAAGAAGACGAAGAAGAAGAAGAAGTGACAGAATACTGCCAATAATAAAACAGGTACAGAGCTGAGAGCTCTGTCCCTGTAATAATAATAATGAAAAATGTTATTGAAATAACATGGCCCTCTCATGTATTAGGAGGGCAGGGTGAGTCACCAGAACCAAGGACGGGTGTTTCTGATGAATCTAACATGGTTAAAATGGAGTTTGAAGTTACAATGGGTTTGTATAGGAAGGGGGCGTGTCTGATAAAATGAATATCAAATGTCTAAAAACTGAGTCAAGCAACTTAAAAACTGTCTGGGGGGCTCACAAAAGCCTAAGTAGACAATAAAATTACCCTTTTAAAAAAAAAGTGAAATATCCCTTTAACCACTCTACAGTAACACTGGTGAGAAACAACATTCAACTAGAGTTAGTAACCTACGCTAGTAACACTGTTAACAAACAACAATCAACTAGAGTTAGTTGTCAACTCTCTACAGTAACACTGGTGAGAAGCAACATTCAGCTATAGAGTTAGTTTTATATGTAGATAAATATATGTTACAGTATGATTGAAAAAACAGTCAGATTGAAAAAGGAGTGCTTGTTTTCTTCAAGGTCACCTCCCATGCTCCCACACAGGATACAAATATGCATTTTTCCTTTTTTTCTCGACATTCCAGAATATCTCAGAGGAACTTTGTTCGTGACGTCTCGGAGGTACCGACACTAGGGGGACGATGATGGTTCTGCTCCTATCGGGACATAACTCGGACGGCGCTGACTCGACTGAAGGTGACTTAGCAACGCTCTGTGCGGCGACTCGCTCGCCTAAGCGTGCACGCCGGTGCCTCTCGTGGCTCAAGTCAACTTCAGGCGACGCGCCACCATCGTTGAAACCGAGTGCACCTTTTTCAACCTGACTGGTTTTCTAATCATACTGTGACATGTATATGTATTATGTATATTATATATATACAGAACTTTAAACATACCTGGTAGGATCAGACATTTGACGGACCGGAGGAGACGACACCACCTGACTGGAGGTCAAAGGTCGTGGATGAGGAGGACCAACCTGACCTGAGGATAGAGGTGCAACAGTTCATTCAACTAATCCATTTAATCCAGGATAAATAAATACAAAATCCATACAAAAATATTAATAATTAACATATACTAATAATCAATCCCTATTTTGAGCATGTCAAATCTTCAAAACGTTTCAAAAATGTTGAAAAATAGCAGATCTATAAGCTCACAATGCGTGAGCTTATGTGTGACAAAGTATAAAATAATGCTTGAGTCATTAATCGATTCAATGATATGAATAAAGTTATAAAATATATCTCTGCTAAACCAGCTCCAAAATTCCAAAATTTCCATTTTTCAGGAAAATACAAAAACAAAACAAAAGGTGGAGTTAGGAGGTTTTGTTCATCATTGATAAGAACAGCTGAATGGACCTCCAAGCTCACAATGAGGTTGGAGGTCAAAAGGGGGTGGAGCCTGGAGTCAGCTAAACCAGCTAACTCCACCCCCTTTGGTAGAGTTAGCCGGTTTAGCAGAAAGTTTGAGGATCCAATGGAGTTAGCTGGTTTTGTCAGAAGCACTTTTTAATACTTTTCATTGGTTCAATATTTTTTTAATCAACACACAGACGCAAAGGGTGTTCAATAGCACTGATTTATGGCAAAAAATGCAAAAGCGTCAAAATGGAGTTAGCTGGTTTCTGCCCGACAGCAACGATATATTAAAAAATCACACCCTGTGTGAAGGTAGCGGCACCTTTGAATACATTATGTCATCGATATGTGTTTATAATGTGTTTATAGCCATGTGTCACGTGAAGCTTGACCAATCACTTTGTTGACAGGTCTGACCAATCAGAGTGTCGACGGGTCTGACCAATCAGAGCGTCGACGGGTCTGACCATCAATACGGGGGTCAATACAGGGCTCATCAAAGGCACCACTCTCTTCGGCACCACTCTCTTCACACAGGGTGTTATTTTATTTTTCAGAGCGTTGACGGGTTAGACAAATCAGAGCGTTGTCGGGTCTGACCAATCAGAGCGTTGACGGGTCTGACCAATCAGAGTGTTGACGGGTCTGACCAATCACAGCGTTGACGGGTCTGACCAATCAGAACGTTGACGGTGAACACGGACAAAGTCAGGTATAGAGCAGGATCCGCTCTATACCTAAAGGTATAGAGCGGCTAGCGCCGCTAAAAACTATGATATCATATTCATGACATCATAGTGATGTCATGAATAGTAACATAGTGATGTCATGAATAGTGACCAATCAGAACGTTGACGGACCTGACCAATCAGAACGTTGACGGACCTGACCAATCAGAACCTTGGCGAGCCTGACCAATCAGAACGTTGACGCAAAAGCCAGGTATAGAGGGCTAATATCCGCTCTATACCTAAAGGTATAGAGCGGCTAGCGCCGCTAAAAATAACACCCTGTGTGAAGAGAGTGGTGCCTTTGATGAGCCCTGTATTGACCCCCGTATTGATGTTGTCATCAATGTTTGTTTATTGGACAGACATACATACATACGGACACACGGACAAAGCCAGATATAGGAGTGGTTGGCAGCACTCAAAAATACAAAAGACAACAACGACCCTTTATATGCCTTTGTTGGACAATAAAATACATCAATCAATCAATCAATACCTGAGATGGTCTGCAGAGGTTCCGGGTTGTATTCCTGGATCTCGCCCGTCTGCAGAGGTTGCGGGTTGTATTCCTGGATCTCGCCCGTCTGCAGAGGTTGCGGGTTGTATTCCTGGATCTCGCCCGTCTGCAGAGGTTCCGGGTTGTATTCCCGGATCTCGCCTGGCTCCAGGGGTTCCGGTCCACAGGGGTCGTGTTCGCTGCAGGACAGACAGCCGTCCAAGCGGGAGATGAACAGCAGACCCTCTCGGTGGTCCACGCAGAACGATGACGGACACACGTCACAGAACGACGCCGCCTCCGCACCACACACGTCACACTGATGCCACGGGCACTCCCAACGCCCTGAAGAGACACGCACACACACACGCACATGCACACACACATTCACTATGGTGTTAGAGTCGTACCCACTATGTACCTTACCGTGCGAGATATGAAAGTAGAGAACTTTGCGTAGGAATATCGCACAAAGTTATATGGGCGCGTTCAGGGTGACGCGCTGATCAAGAATCAGGTGTCCGATTGTGTCTACGCCCATTTATTTTCCCTGTGGTTAAGTAGTAGAGTTAGAGGTTATGGTTAGGGTTAGGTATTGTACCGGCAGGTCTCTTGGGGAGGTTCAGACAGTCAAGCGTGGTAAACCTTGGGGTTAGGGGTATAGGCGTAGAGGTTAGGGTTAGGAATAGGTATTGTACCTGCTGGTCTCTTGGTGAGGTTCAGACAGTCAGCGTGGTAAACCTTGGGACATCCTGGTCGTTTGCAGGACACCATCTGTCCTCCGTCTCCGCAGCTGAAACACTCGTCCTCTCGCTCCTTGGTCGCCACGGCGACGCTCTTCTTCTTCCTCTTCATCTTACGGCCTTTATCGTCTGACGATGGAGGATTGTTCTGGAGGGAGGGGGAGGAGTTAATCAATCAATCAATCAATCAATCAATCAATCGGTTCCATTTGTACACTCAGAGTTACAGACCTGTAAGGGTTTGTAAGTTTGGTTCCTAACTATCAATCATTTTCCTGGAACCCCCTCAAGGACCTCTGATGGTCCAGGCAGGGGTCCAGTGACCCTACTTTTTTTTTTTGTAATCTTTATTCATAATCTCATGAAATACAATACAATACAAAACAAACACAAACAACATACACAAACAAAGAAGTTATCAATACATATATAACATCATCAGAGCCAGGGGGATTTACTAACAGAATACATTAACAAACATCTATGACGTATTACTCCAAATTCGGGCAAGTTTCAGCTCAATCACAGTTCACTTTTTGACTTCCATTAGAACAGGGCTGGGCAACTTTGATGATGTAGAGGGTCACTACATGTCCACACTCACTCCATGCGGCAGACTCTCGCATTTAACTTTTTTCCGTAAATTAATGCCATACTTCGCCATTCTATGTCACACAAAAGTAGCAAAACTAGCCGATCTACAAGCTCAAAACGCGTCGCGTGCGACGCGTTTTGAGCTTGTAGATCTGCTATTTTTGCTATTTTTGAATTGGAATCCATTTTATTTTTTTGCTATTTTTGAATTGGAATCCTGAAATGTATTTTTTTTTAATTTAATGTCAAGTAGTTATAGTTATGTAAATGTTATGAACTTAAATACAAATACATTGGACATAAAAAAGACAATATAAATGTAATACTACTGTAGTCATTAGCAAATAATATAGACTGAAGTAATTAAAGCGGGTCATGTTTGCATGTTTGGAATTGTAACAGCTGAAATCAAATCAATTATATATCAGTGTTCGCATATTAACCTGCGGGCCGCATTAAGTGAAGGTGGGGGCCGCATGTGGCCCCTCGGGCCGCCAGTTGCCCATGTATGCATTAGAAAGTTAAAGTTTCACATTTGAAAAAGTATAAAACATTCACGTACGCACGTACACACACCCTCTTACCTTGGGTCGGACTCCCAAGAACCCGCTGCAGTTGGGAGCTCCACATTTACACACAGTTTTACCGTTCCCCAAGCACTCCAGGTTGTAGTTGAACGTCAACTCCGTTCCTATTAGACACACATGCACAGAAACACACACATTTACTATACACTGTTTTAAATGTTAACTCTGTACCTAAGAGACACACAGAAACAGACACGCACACACGCACGCACGCACATTTTCAGCACACTGTTCTCCTGTTCCCTAAACACTTGTCTCATGTCCTACCTGTCTCCATGTCCTACCTGTCTCATGTCCTACTTGTCTCATGTCCTATCTGTCTAATGTTCCACTTGTCTCATGTCCTATCTGTCTAATGTCCTACTTGTCTCATGTCCTATCTGTCTCATGTCCTACTTGTCTCATGTCCTATCTGTCTCATGTCCTACTTGTCTCATGTCCTATCTGTCTAATGTCCTACTTGTCTCATGTCCTATCTGTCTCATGTCCTACTTGTCTCATGTCCTATCTGTCTCATGTCCTATCTGTCTCATGTCCTACTTGTCTCATGTCCTATCTGTCTAATGTTCTACTTGTCTCATGTTCTATCTGTCTAATGTTCTACTTGTCTCATGTCCTATCTGTCTAATGTTCTACTTGTCTCATGTTCTATCTGTCTCATGTCCTATTTGCAGTGGTGGAAAGTAACTAAGTACATTTACTTAAGTACTGTACTTAAGTACAATTTTGAGGTATTTGTACTTTACTTTAGTATTTCCAATTTCCAATACTTTTACTTCTACTCCACTACATCTCAGAGGCAAATATTGTACTTTTACTCCACTACAATTATTTGAACACTTTAGTTTCTAGTTACTATTCAGATATAAATGTTATATAAATTATAAACATACATGAACCACTTTAGCCTTATTTTATACATAGGCTATTTTCAAATATTTAGTACTTTTACTTTTGGTACTGTGGAGTATCGCCACAATGCCGCCTGTCAGGTAAGCACCACACCAGGGAGAGGCCATGGGACAGAGACAGAGGGAGACCTCGCAGGGAGCGCACCAGCCTGGGCAGCGTCATAGAAGGGCGTTAACTGCCACTCACCATCATGAATCAGCCCCAACTGAGCGCAGCTGCGACGACAGGTTAGGTGTGGCACCAATCTACAAAAGTGGCTACTCTGTCTCAGTCTGGCATTGGCTCTCCTGGTGAATGGACGGGTGCTACAGGCGGTAAGGCAATTCTCCACTATTCCTGCACATTACTGAATGTTTATGAATTGTAGTGTTAAAGGACGCTCTCTGTTTACTCCTAGGCAACCTGTGGGAGTTAATCACACATACCTGAGCACAATGCATGGATACTGAGCGATGACGCTGTGGCGCACGGACCCAAACAAAGAGACATTGTGATGCATGAAAATACCCCGACCCGGGGTGAATTTTGAGTTGGACTTTATTATTTGAAGTTACATGAAAAGTAATACCAAGGGCCTGCGGGTCATATATCTGAAAAGGTGTCAAATAAATACCCTTAAGTGGGCTTGTACCCTGCATTTTGTGTTTGGCTTTGATCAGTTCCCCACATTTGGTGGAGAATACGGGTATTCTGATCCACGCCAAACCCAAAAAAAAAAAAAAAAACATGGAGCAGGCCAACGCACTTACGGCCCTGTTGAGGAGCCAAACAGATTTGCAGACAGCGGTACAAAAATTAATTGACAGAATTAGCCGTGATGTGGCTAGCACACGCGCCCCTAGAGAAGTACTCACTAAATTGACACCAGAAGATGATATTGAAGCGTACCTGGAGGTGTTTGAGCGCACCGCAGCCCGAGAGAGGTGGCCAGTCGGAGACTGGGCCTCACTCTTGGCCCCATTCCTCACCGGCGAGGCCCAGCGTGTGTGCCGGGACTTAACCCTCGCCGATGCCAGAGATTACAGGAAACTGAAGGACGCCATCCTCGCCACCCAGGGCTACAGCCTCCCAGCTCGAGCGCAGCGCTACCACAGCTGGGCCTACAACTCGGCCTTTCCACCCCGACCGCAGGTGGCGGCTCTACTGCGCAGCGCCCATAGCTGGCTTACCACCGGGGGAGATCCACCTATCATCGACCGCTTAGTGATCGACCGATGCATACGTTCGTTGCCGCCTAACGCCCGCAGATACGCCTCCCGAGTGAGTCCGAGTTCACTGGAGGCACTCGTGGCCCTCTTGGAGAACCACCAAGTGAGCGTGGACATGATGAGGACCACGCGCACCGAAGCCGCCAAGGGCCCTGGAGAGGAGAAGCCCGGCCGCGACCGTCGGAGATCGACGCCACCGAACCCACCTGCCGCCCGGACCGAGGCCGCGGTGGCCGAAGGGCCCACCCGAGGCCCACATCAACGCCGCTGCTATGTATGTGGACAGGCGGACCACATATCCTGGTCGTGTCCCGAGAGAGAGCGCGACGTTTCCATGGGGACAGCAGCCAGCTCCGACAGCGCGCGGCCCTGTCTGCACACCGGTACCAGCCCTCACCGCCAGACGCGCCTGCCCGTGAAGATAGGCCGAACCGACACGCACGCCCTGCTCGATTCCGGCAGCGCGGTGACTCTCGTACGAGCCGACCTGGCCGGAAAGCTCAGCTCCACCACCGTTCCAGTAACCTGTGTCCATGGCGATGTGCGTCACTATCCGGTGACACAGCTCCGCGTCCAGACGCCCCGGGGGGACGCAGTGGTGCCAGCCGGGGTCGTGCCCAACCTGCCCGTGCCACTGCTGATCGGCGCCGACTGCGTCCTCTTCGCCCGGTACTGGGACCCCGGCCTACTACGCGGCACAGCCCGCCACCGTCGCCGACGCGCCCCGCGCCCGGAGCCTCCAGGCGCGCTCCACGCCTGCCCCGCGTTCCGCGCCGCCACGCCGGCCGGCCTGAGTGACAGCTCCCCGGCCGGGGATGGGGGAGACGAGAGAGACGCGAGAGGTGAGAGAGACGAGAGAGACGAGAGAGACGAGAGAGATGAGAGGAGAGGAAAAGACCAGAGACGGGAGGTGGAGGGCACACAGGCCACGTCAAGCCAGGGGGCCGCGGGCCCCGCTGATGTTGCGGACCCCTTCGCCGAATTCCCCGGCGTCGAAGCTCTCGAACCACCCCGGGCTGGGGGGTTCGCCACGGCGCAGTGGACCGACCCGAATCTGGACATGGCGCGCCGGAACGTGGCCGCCATCGACGGAAAGAAATGTGAGGGGGTGAGTGCATTGAATCCCCCATTCTTCCTTGTAAAAAAAGACTTGTTATATCGGGGTGTGTTGGACAAGGGGGGGGACCTAGTCGAGCAACTACTGGTGCCAAGAGAATATGTGTCACGGGTGTTATATTTAGGACACACGCACCAACTAGGAGCGCACTTAGGAATACAGAAGACATACGAGCGCATATTGGCCCGCTTCTACTGGCCCGGGGTTAAGCGGGCAGTAGAAGACTTTTGCAAGGGTTGCTCTGAATGTCAAAAGACCGCTCCACGGCCCACGTTTCATAATCCTCTGGTACCAATGCCGATAATCGAAGTGCCATTTTCACGCCTTGCCATGGACATTGTGGGCCCATTGCCAAAATCCAGTCGCGGTCACCGCTATATCTTAGTGATACTAGACTATGCCACTCGATATCCCGAGGCCATTCCCCTGCGGGCGGCCTCGGCTAAAGCGGTGGCCCACGAGTTGTTGATGCTGTTTAGTCGGGTGGGCATAGCAGAGGAAGTACTAACGGATCAAGGCACCTGTTTCATGTCCCGAGTAATGTCACAACTGTATAAATGGCTGAAAGTGAAGCGCATTCGCACCTCCGTCTACCACCCACAGACGGACGGTTTAGTCGAGAGGTTTAATCAAACTTTAAAAAAAATGCTGAAAAAACTAACTGATGTGGACGGGAAAGACTGGGACCAGTTGATTCCGTATGTGCTTTTTGCCATCAGAGAGGTACCACAATCGTCCACGGGGTTCTCACCATTTGAGCTGGTGTATGGCCGGAGGCCCCGTGGCCTATTGGACATCGCCAAGGAAACCTGGGAGCGCCAGCCTTCTCCCCACCGCAGTGTGGTGGAACACGTGGAGCGTCTCCAGGCCCGGGCGAAGACCATATGGCCCCTGGTACGAGAGCATATGGAAAAAGCGCAACGGGACCAGGCTCGCATATACAATCGAGGCGCCACGCTCCGCGAGTTCCAGGTGGGAGAGAAGGTCCTGGTGTTGGTCCCCAGCTCGGAGTGCAAATTCCTGGCGAAGTGGCAGGGACCATACGAGGTCGTGGAGAAGATGGGGCCCGTGGACTATCGGGTGAGCCAGCCCGGCAGACGAAAAGGCTACCAAATCTACCATGTCAACATCTTGAAGAAGTGGATCTCAGCCCCCTGACTACCGCTGCCCGCGCTGATGACCACCGTGCCCGCGCAGACGTTGCCCCCGGTGCCCATAGGAGAAGACCTC
This sequence comes from Gymnoscopelus microlampas, assembly GCF_963454915.1. Classification (NCBI taxonomy): domain Eukaryota; kingdom Metazoa; phylum Chordata; class Actinopteri; order Myctophiformes; family Myctophidae; genus Gymnoscopelus; species Gymnoscopelus microlampas. The sequence continues at coordinate 979,018 of NC_139949.1, read as the reverse complement.
GTCCCAGCCCAGACACAGGACATCAAGGACCTGCTGGGGCGGAACCGGGACATCTTCTCCGAACTCCCCGGCCGAACCACGCTCATCAGGCACGATATACGCACGAACCCTGGGAAAATAGTGCGCCAGCGGCCGTATCGAATCCCTGAAGCCAGACGAATTGCCATTAAAGAAGAGGTGGCCAAGATGCTAGAGTTGGGAGTTATCGAGGAGTCCTACAGTCCATGGTCCAGCCCGATCGTGATAGTGCCGAAGCCAGACGGGACGCTGCGCTTCTGTAATGACTTTCGAAAATTGAATGACGTCTCCGCCTTTGACGCATACCCGATGCCCCGAGTGGATGAACTGATCGAGCGCCTGGGCCCGGCCCGGTTCGTCAGCACGCTGGACCTGACCAAGGGCTACTGGCAGGTGCCGCTGACGGACCGGGCCAAGGCGAAGACAGCGTTCTCCACGCCCGACGGGCTGTTCCAATACACGGTGCTGCCGTTCGGAGTCCATGGCGCGCCCGCCACTTTCCAACGGCTGATGGACCGTGTACTCCGCCCCCACCGAGACTACGCTGCCGCTTACCTGGACGACATCGTGATCCACAGCCCGAGCTGGAGCCTCCATCTGCAGCACCTCCACGCCATCCTCGGGGCGCTCAGACGAGCCGGGCTGACGGCCAACGCCAAAAAGTGCCGCATCGGCCTGACGGAGACCGACTACTTGGGTTTCACGATCGGACGAGGGTGTGTGCGGCCCCAGACGCGTAAAGTGGAGCGGATTCGGGAATGGCCCCAGCCCAGGACAAAAAAGCAAGTAAAATCATTCCTTGGCCTCATGGCTTATTATCAAAAATTTGTAAAAAACTACTCTACTATTGCAGCCCCACTGTATGATCTGACATGTCAAAAGCGCCCCAACCACATTGTCTGGACGGCCGAGACGGAGGCCGCGTTCCAGACCTTGAAGAGCGCGCTCTGTGAGGAGCCAGTGTTAAAAGCCCCCGACTTCAGCCGGCCCTTCGTCCTCCACACAGACGCGTCGGGCACCGGGTTGGGGGCGGTCCTCGCACAGGTATTTGATGGCGAGGAGCATCCAATTACCTACGTGAGCAGAAAGTTACTAGACCATGAGAAAAATTATGCAACAGTAGAAAAAGAGTGCTTAGCGGTGAAATGGGCTATTCACCACCTACGTTATTACCTGTGGGGCCGTACCTTTACCCTCATTACAGATCATGCACCCCTAAAATGGATGGCCACCAACAAGGACCGGAACGCCAGAGTGACGCGGTGGTTTCTGGAGCTACAAGATTATTGTTTCAAGGTGGAGCACCGGCCCGGGAAGGACATTCCACACGCAGACGCCCTGTCCCGCATGTATGAAGTAGAGGAGCTGGAAGCCCCCGGACCAAGCGGCGGGCTTAGGGGGGGGATATGTGGAGTATCGCCACAATGCCGCCTGTCAGGTAAGCACCACACCAGGGAGAGGCCATGGGACAGAGACAGAGGGAGACCTCGCAGGGAGCGCACCAGCCTGGGCAGCGTCATAGAAGGGCGTTACCTGCCACTCACCATCATGAATCAGCCCCAACTGAGCGCAGCTGCGACGACAGGTTAGGTGTGGCACCAATCTACAAAAGTGGCTACTCTGTCTCAGTCTGGCATTGGCTCTCCTGGTGAATGGACGGGTGCTACAGGCGGTAAGGCAATTCTCCACTATTCCTGCACATTACTGAATGTTTATGAATTGTAGTGTTAAAGGACGCTCTCTGTTTACTCCTAGGCAACCTGTGGGAGTTAATCACACATACCTGAGCACAATGCATGGATACTGAGCGATGACGCTGTGGCGCACGGACCCAAACAAAGAGACATTGTGATGCATGAAAATACCCCGACCCGGGGTGAATTTTGAGTTGGACTTTATTATTTGAAGTTACATGAAAAGTAATACCAAGGGCCTGCGGGTCATATATCTGAAAAGGTGTCAAATAAATACCCTTAAGTGGGCTTGTACCCTGCATTTTGTGTTTGGCTTTGATCAGTTCCCCACAGTACTTTAAGTACATTTTGATGCCAATACTTTTGTACTTTTACTCAAGTACATTTTTAATTAAGGACTTTTACTGGTAACGGAGTACTTCTACATTGCAGTATTGGTACTTTTACTTAAGTAAAGAACTTGAGTACTTTTTCCACCACTGCCTACTTGTCTCATGTTCTATCTGTCTAATGTCCTACTTGTCTCATGTCCTATCTGTCTAATGTCCTACTTGTCTCATGTCCTATCTGTCTAATGTCCTACTTGTCTCATGTCCTACCTGTCTAATGTCCTACTTGTCTCATGTCCTACCTGTCTCATGTCCTACCTGTCTCTATGTCCTACCTGTCTCATGTCCTACCTGTCTCCATGTCCTACCTGTCTCATGTCCTACCTGTCTCATGTCCTATCTGTCTAATGTCCTACTTGTCTCATGTCCTATCTGTCTAATGTCCTACTTGTCTCATGTCCTACCTGTCTCATGTCCTACCTGTCTCTATGTCCTACCTGTCTCATGTCCTACCTGTCTCATGTCCTACCTGTCTCCATGTCCTACCTGTCTCATGTCCTATCTGTCTAATGTCCTACTTGTCTCATGTCCTATCTGTCTAATGTCCTACTTGTCTCATGTCCTACCTGTCTCATGTCCTACCTGTCTCTATGTCCTACCTGTCTCATGTCCTACCTGTCTCCATGTCCTACCTGTCTCATGTCCTACCTGTCTCATGTCCTACCTGTCTCCATGTCCTACCTGTCTCATGTCCTACCTGTCTAATGTCCTACTTGTCTCCATGTCCTACCTGTCTCATGTCCTACCTGTCTCCATGTCCTACCTGTCTCATGTCCAACCTGTCTCATGTCCTACCTGTCTCATGTCCTACCTGTCTCTATGTCCTACCTGTTTTATGTCCTACCTTCTTTGACATCAACCAGGGTGAACAGTCCCACCCTGGTGTCGCCCCCTACTGTCCATTTCTGGGTCTCACAGTTGGGTTGACAGCAGTGGTTCATAAAGCGAGCCTCGTTCCCCTTTGGACCAGCGTCTATGATCCGATCCTGTAAATAACAATATTATTATTGTTATTGTTATTTTCATTATTATTATTACTATTCTGTATTATTTTGTATAGGTAAGATGTACTTTTTGCATTTTGTTCTATTTAAAGATTTTACATGGTTTAGTTTGAGTAGAAGTTACAGATGTACTATGAATAATCATATTTATTTAATGATGTAGTTATAATGACGTCACATTGATAATGATGTTAATTTAGTAATAATGTGTTTTTTATTAAAGCCTGACCTTGTCCAGAGTCAGCATGTAGAAATTACAGATGTCGTGTTCTTGAGCGCTTCTGATCCTGGATCTGCACTCCTCCTCATCGATGACCTCTCCGACGTACTCACTGACAAACTCCCCCTGAAAACACACAACAAAATACACATTCGTTGTTGTTGTTGTTTGTCGAAATGCACATTCGTTGTTGGGTTGTGTAATACACGTACACAACTCAACACAATAGGGCATAGCAGTGGCGGCCATTTTGTGGTCCCACAGATAGAAAACCCATTAATTTCTCCAGTGGTGTAACGTAACTAAGTACATTTACTAAGTACTATACTTAAGTACACTTTTGAGGAATTTTTACTTTCCTGGAGTTTCTCCAATTTTCAGTACTTTTACTTCTACTCCACTACATCTCAAGGGCAAATATTGTACTTTTACTCCACTACAATTATTCGAAAACTTTAGTTACTAGTTACTTTGCTTATAAACATACATTAACCACTTTAGTCCTACTTTATACATAAGCTATTTGAAAATAGCAGATCTACAAGCTCACAACGCGTCGCATCACGATGCGTTGTGAGCTTGTATATCGGCTATTTTCAGAAATCTCTATGGGAAAAATGAATGGGCTTGCTATTGTGGACCCACAAAATGGCCGCCACTACTATAACCTATACAACACAACACTACAGTATACAATAATACACAATACAACACAGACAGGTGTCCTACTGTCCACCTGCCTTGCGTGCCTTACCTGAACTATCACTGCACTGGATGAAATGAATAATGTTGTTTCTCTTGCAAAATCTGGCAACACACTGATCGGCTCTATTCACAGCAGCCATATTGTGAAGACATTCACAGGTGTTACCAATGATACTAATGAAGGCTCTGTTCCATTTAGTGTAGCACAGTGGTTTCCACGGCCCCCATCTGAGAGTGTACAAATGGAACCAAATGGACCCTTACGGGTCCATTTGGTTCCATTTGTACACTCTCAGAGTTACACACTCTGTGTGTTGCTGCGCAAGACACACTCATGGGGTCCAGGGACCCATGAGGGTCCCTGGACCCCACGTTATTCCAACCAGTTCCTTTCCCCTCCATCAGGCGCCCCGGCTGGCCAGGGGGAGGCAGTATAGTGACCATGCATGTTTTTGTGAGGGTACCTACCCTAGGGAACACGGGGAGAACATGCAAACTCCACACAGAAAGGCCCTTTCGCCAACCCCACTTAGGGTATGGGCACTGATGACACGGAGGAGAGAACACGCCCCCAGCGCCCACAACGTCCCCTGAGGGAATCGAATCCAGGACCTTATAGCTGTGAGGCGACATCGCTTTATGCACATTGTTTAATGGATGACATACATAGGTTTGAAGTGCTCATGTGGCCTATTATATAGTCGCTTCTTTTGGGCTTGTTTTCAGAGACCTGGTTGCTTATTTCTTTCGCAAATTCTGGCAACAGAGCTCTTGCGCAGCAACACACTGGGCCCCAACTTTAGACCCACTGGTGTAGCAGAGTGTTTCCAGTGAGCCAACATGCACAATAGCAGCACCCTGACTCTGTTTGACCAGAATGGAACAGAGCCTTCATTAGTATCATTGGTAACACCTGTGAATGTCTTCACAGTATGGCTGCTGTACATAGAGCCTATTAGCTGCATTACACCTGCAGCCTACCAGGGAGGAAGTGGACATATTTTGAATGAAGCAGCAGAAAAGGGCAATGGCGCCGGCCGGAGAAGGGCCAGGAATAAGGTGAATACTGTTGTTTAGTGCGTACCTTCTTCATGTCGTGCACACAGCGCAGCCCCCATCCTCTGCTCAGAGTTCTGAAGGTCTCGACCTGACTGTACTCCCGCTTAGTGAAGGCCTGGTTCTCACAGCGTTCCCCTGCCGGGCACACCTGCACACGCACACACACACACACACACACACACACACACACACACACACACACACACACACACACAGAGTGACTTACAGTAAGCAAGGTAAACACCAGTGGTGGAAGAAGTACTCAGATACTTTACTTAAGTAAAACTTTACTTAAGTAAAAGTAGCAACAGCAGATATAGCAGATATACAAGTAGCAATAGCTCATACCGCGGCACCAAGTGCCGCGCTATGAGCTTGTATATCTGCTTTTTTTTTTTTTATCGTGAAAATTTGTGCAAATCTTTGAATACATAAATATGTTTAAAAGCAAACATTTTTAACTCCAATATTACCATTAGCCAAATACATATAGTTTTGGGGGTGCTTCACGTGAAAAAGTGACTACAGTAAGGTCAGTACCTGTGGGTGACACTCATAAAGCAGCATGCGGTTGATGCATTCTGATTCGCTGCCACATGGGTGCTCGTCCGTCGCCTTGCAGTTACACCTGGGGATCTCTGATAGGTCGGCTGTGATGATCTGCACCTTCCCTATTGGTCGATTCACCTGAGGGGGAGGGGCGGGTCAGAGGTGATGGTCTGATTATTATAAGGCACATTGGGCTTGTTTTTCTGAAGTTGCTTGTAAATAATGGTAGAACGGTTGTGAGCATGTAGATCGGCTATTTTCAAATAGCCAACATATATGAATATGCACATTTTTTTTTAGTTTTTTTTTTATCCCATGATTTTGTAACCCCATTTTTTACACCCAGTGCCAATTGTCTATGTAATCCTGGGCACTACCTTCCCTCTGCCAACCTAGGGAGGCCAGGGCCGAGCTCATGCCTCCTTCAATGCATGAGATCCAACTGACCTTCTTATCACCTGACAGGGGAGTTTCCCTGGTAGGACGTAGCGCGTGGAAGGAACACGTTATTCCAACCAGTTCCTTTCCCCTCCATCAGGCGCCCCGGCTGGCCAGGGGGAGGCAGTATAGTGACCAGGATTAATGCATGTTTTTGTGAGGGTACCTACCCTAGGGAACACGGGGAGAACATGCAAACTCCACACAGAAAGGCCCTTTCGCCAACCCCACTTAGGGTATGGGCACTGATGACACGGAGGAGAGAACACGCCCCCAGCGCCCACAACGTCCCCTGAGGGAATCGAATCCAGGACCTTATAGCTGTGAGGCGACATCGCTTTATGCACATTGTTTAATGGATGACATACATAGGTTTGAAGTGCTCATGTGGCCTATTATATAGTCGCTTCTTTTGGGCTTGTTTTCAGAGACCTGGTTGCTTATTTCTTTCGCAAATTCTGGCAACAGAGCTCTTGCGCAGCAACACACTGTGAGAATTTTACATGGAAACATACACCCGACGTTTGGTTTCTAAGCCCTGGCCTGATTGCCTTTCAATAAAACCACATTTGATAGACATACGTATCACCTACATTTTCTATTTTTGTAATCAGTTCATTATTTCCTGCTTAATCGATGAATACAACTGACGTGCAATTTGGAGAGCATTGCATTGTGCGATGCACAAATTGTCTTCTTTGAATAGACTATCATCTTATATAAACACAATTGACACAATGAATTGACACCCTCCCTTCTGCTGATTATAGGAAAATTTCACAGAGATTTGTTGATAATAATAGCCTAGTAGAGAGAGGTGCGCGCTGTGCGTCCTGGCCGTCTCCAGGAATCCATTGCAGTCTGTGCGCTCTTGCGGGTGGTTTTAGAGTCCGCTGTGCGCTTTCCCAAAGGTGTGTGGGCAGAATAGCAATTTTGGGGATATAGCAACAACACGCCCACGCCCACACATCCATCCGCAAATAACGGGGTCGGCATAATGTAGAGCGGGTATAGCAGGTGCAGAATAGCGTTTAGGGACAGCAGGGACGTCACAGGCTCTCAGAAGGTGGGGGGGGTGGACTTTCGGTGGACTATACCCCTTATTTTACACTTTGGCTATTCAAAAATAGCAGATATACAAGCTCATAGCGCGGCAACGAGTGCCGCGCTATAAGCTTGTAGATCTGCTATTTTTGAAAAAGCGTGAAAAACATTTGTAACTGTCAAATGTAAACACATTCTGTATTTTCAAAATTTCGTGTTTTTTTGGGCGGATTTTGTTAGTTTTTTTTGTGTTTTGGTTACTTTATTTCGGTTTTAGGGTTAGGGTTAGTTTATTTAATTCTTATTTTTGCTTGATTTTACCGATTTATTATTAAAAAATATATATATTTTTTATTTTTTCAAAAAGTGGGGGGTATGAAATCACGGATCTGTGAGAGTGAGGGTGTCGCGTCGTACGCACAGTGAATGGCCGTGACGCCCCTGAGGGACAGTGCCACCCATTATCCGTATTTCACGGGTAATGGGTAGAAAATCACGGGTAACGGTTAACGCAGCTTTAGGTTGGCCCAGAATAGAGCGGTGGATGCACCCCTTACGAGTCCATTTGGTTGCAACCATCCATCCCTTTGTTTTGCACTACTATGCCTGAACTGCACCTGCTGCACCTTATCTGCTGTATATAGAACTAGAGTTTCGGGGGGCTACGCCCCCCTCAACCCCAGCCGCGCACGGGGCCCAGCCGTGTGTATATTGGGGGACCCAAATCGCCGGAGTGAAACTGTGGAAAAGTTTTTTTGAAAAAGGAAAAAATGTGCAGAAATAATATTTCTTATGTTTCAGGGGGTCCACAGGGGGTCCGCGGACCCCCTGATGGTCCACTGACCCCCTGTGGAGTGTTGGGACGCGCGGGGACACCCCTGGAACATTGCGGACCATTTCGGTGTTTTTTTTTTTTTCATGAAGGTGGTTGCTTGTTTCTGGCGCAGGCTGTGCAAACCTGGCAACCCAGCGCATGCTGCCGCACGTTTAAGTGGCGTAGCGTCATGAGGGTCAGTGGGGCCGTGGCTCGGTCAGTGAAGACCCTGTAGTGCGGATGATATGTGGCATAGAGGGGCAGATTGTAAATCCACAGAGGAAACATCCGTGGGCTACCATTGGTTCAGCGATGTGTGCGGTCGCCCTGCGGCCCCTCCTCCTCCACCAATGTGCAGTATTGAGAGCCCTGACGTCACAACAATTGGAGCGATGGGCACTGCACTGTGGTTGGTTAGGGTACACCTAGGGCCCAGGTAGAACCCAGTTAAAGCCTGCATGGGCAAACCCAGTTAGGACCCGCCTTGGTCCCACATAAACATGGCTAGTTGGGGCCCACCTAAGGGCCAGGTAGAAGCTACTTATGGCCTGCATGGGCATCGCAGTTGGGACTGAAGTGGATGCCGCTGACATTGCTGACATGGGGTCCATATGGTTTAGCCCACCTTGAAACCATATGGGAACTACGCTGGCATGCTGGCTGTAATGCAAACGCTGCATCATACCTGCAGTGTGTAGTTTGATGTTGTGTGTGTAGCAGATATAGCTGCAGTGTGTAGATCAATGTCCATAGGAAAGTCAATGGCCAGCAGTGTTTTTTTTCCCCAGCAGAGTTTCTAGTGTCTCTGTGTCTCTCTGGAAGAGGTTGCACATGAACTCTGCAGCCGCACTGAGGCGCTCCAACACAAACACTCTGACATTAAGCTGCTTCACACAACAAACATCAGCACCACGCTGCTGTTTGTCCAAAAGACAATATCTGCTCTCCCACCGACGTCATGTGTTCATTTATCGACAGCCGTACAGACTCCTTTTGACACATTTTACGTCGTTTATCCAGCTCTCACTGACTCTCCACATCGGGCTGTTATTTTGCTGCGATCAAGTCAACGATGTGAGAGATTAGCTATCACAAACGGACGGACAGGGGGTGAAACATAGTCTTGCGCCATGCCTTTCGGCCTGGCGGAGACAATAAAAAACCGAAAGTAAAGGAAATGGCCATTTCTGCAACAGAAGTAGTCAATAAACTATGCTATGAAAACATGGGCCACATTGGCAAAGAATGTAAGAAAGAGGCAATCATGTAGAAAATAGCCGATGTCCAAGCTTACAAAGCCTCTGAACGTGAGGCGTTTCGAGCTTGTAGATCGGCTATTTTCACAATATTTACTTGTGGAACGGAGTCAAACAGAATGGGGGGGTCCCAGATCAAGTACGTGTATTTGGGGGGGGGGGGGGGGGGGCGTGAAAGGGTTGATAAACACTGCTCTAATCGGAGCGAAATTATCTGAAATTACTACATGACCATAATGCAGCCTAAGATGCGCTGCACGGGGCGGTCCTGCCATTACGTTAGTTACTGTAGTTGCTGTGGAGCTACATAGCTCTCCAGAAGACACACACAAACATACACCATCTACAATGGACGAACTGAGCAGCAATATAGACATTCACCACACGAACGTGCATTGTTGACAAAGTGATTGCACAGCCGCTGCAGGCATGACAACCAGGTTAGCGTTAGCGACATGGCAGCTATCACAGCGCCCTGTCCGTCGTGCTGCAACTGCCTGTGATGGCTACAGCAGTAACAGCAAGCTGTCTGCGATGCCATTGTCTGGAGACTGCTCTTAGCGTGACACGACCAATGAGAGTGAGCGCTGTAGTTGTTGCTAAGATACGGTGGCGTCTCTGCCCCATAGCTTGTAGATCTCTCACACATGATTGGCGTAGGCTGCGTTGCCAGGTCTGACTTTGTGTCTAAGCAATGGTCGGCTGATTTTTGCGCGCCTTTGGGCTCGTTTGCATTGTGCGCACGGCAGCGCTTGTTTAGCGTACGTCAGCGCGACGTGGCAACGGACGTGGCAACGTGAAAGGTGATTGGCTGGTGAAAAGAAACACCCGACGTTACACCAGAAATGGTGCCTGGAGAAAATGGTGACCAAAAAAAAAGTTTGGAAAAAAAGGAAAAAACCCCCGCAGCGGCTGCGTGCTGTTGTGGTGATGAGGTCGTGCGCACGGTAAACGGTACGAAGCTGCCTCCCCTTCCGTTTTGTCCGACATTTGGTGAGTAGAATTAATTATGTTGCGCGGTGGAAAAGGTGTATTGAGCAGTGAGATGTCCCCTACGCGAGGCGTAAATTCAGCGCGGCCGGCGTGGCGAGTCAGTTGGCGACATGTGGTCTGGCGGTGCGTTGTTTAGTCGATAACAGAGCTGTGGGGTGTGGACACCGAGGGTGCGGAAGTTGGTCGCCATTTATATAGTTAGATATACTGTGGAGTTGTTTACACAAAGTTAGGTGACAGCTACTGAAGAATAATGCTGGTGGTGTATACAACATACCAAGTTTTTTAACCACTTTAGTCCTATTTTATACATTAATTATTTGAAAATAGCAGATCTACAAGCAATGTACATTTGATTTGATTTGATGATGCTCTTTTCATTCTCTTTCAGCTCTTTTTGCACACTTTCTTAAATCTTTTTACGTTTTCTTTATTCTATTGTTATTACCTATGCTGCTGCATTGTATGAAGGAAGCCGAACCAAAATAAGTTTTACTCTTATGTACCTGTACACAAGATGTAACAATTAAGTACAACCTTGAACCTTGAAATACTCTCAGTATAATACTCTCAATAATTGGAATTCACCAACATCACAAAAATAATTTTATATTAGTTAAAATGTCAAGTTAGTTATTTTCAATCAGTTCTAGGTTACATTGTGACCTTGAGGTGATAGTATAGACATATTGAGGTGACCTCTGACCTTGATGGGTTTGTAGGGAGGAGGCTTCCTGTCGTTCTTCTTGTCTTCCTGAAGTTGTCTGAGTTCCTTCTCTGCCTGGAGCTCACGGAATCGAACCGCCGCTTCCTCCAAAGCTGTGCACGCACACACGCACGTACACAAACACGCACACACGCACGCACACGCACACACACACCGTTTCTAATTATATAAGTACATCGACCTCTAGTACGGCTGGTTTTATGTCCTACCAGGACCTCTAGTACAGCTGTTTTTTATCTCCTACCAGCACATTTAGTACTGCTGGTTTTATGTCCTACCAGGACCTCTAGTACAGCTGGTTTATCTCTTACCAGGACATCTAGTACTGCTGGTTTTTATCTCCTACCAGGACATCTAGTACAGTTGATTTTATCTCCTACCAGGACCTCTAGTACTGCTGGTTTTATCTCCTACCAGGACCTCTAGTACTGCTGGTTTTATCTCCTACCAGGACCTCTAGTACTGCTGGTTTTATCTCCTACCAGGACCTCTTTACTGCTGGTTTTATCTCCTACCAGGACCTCTTTACTGCTGGTTTTATCTCCTACCAGGACCTCTAGTACTGCTGGTTTTATGTCCTACCAGGACCTCTAGTACTGAAGGTTTTATATCCTACCAGGACCTCTAGTACTTCTGGTTTTATATCCTACCAGGACCTCTAGTACTTCTGGTTTTATCTCCTATTAGGACCTCTAGTACTGCTGGTTTTATCTCCTACCAGGACCTCTAGTACTGCTGGTTTATCTCCTACCAGGACCTCTAGCAGGGGTTTTCAACCGGTGGTCCGCGGACCACTGGTGGTCCGCGGAGGTATTGCAGGTGGTCCCTGGCCAAAAAAAAAAAAAAACTTTTTTTTTTTTTTACTTTTAATAACTTACAGGAGTTCTTACTGTATTGTGTGTGTGTAATATGAAATGTGAGCTTACCATAATCACAGTAATCCTTAATCATTTTCCATCATATTCAAACAAAATCGCTGTATTTTATTAGATATTATATTGATATTATAGCTATTTTCTCCAGCTTCCTGTGGTACATGAACCCCCCACCACTATTGTGTGGGGTGGGTCTATGATGGACCCGCCACGCACAATAGTGGTGGTCCCCAGGTTGCTTTTAGTCAGGATGGTGGTCCCTGGGTCGAAATCAGTTGAAAACCCCTGGTACTGCTGGTGTTATGTCCTACCAGGACCTCTAGAACTGCTGGTGTTATGTCCTACCAGGACCTCTAGTACTGCTGGTGTTATGTCCTACCAGGACCTCTAGAACTGCTGGTGTTATGTCCTACCAGGACCTCTAGTGCTGCTGGTGTCATGTCCAACCAGGACCTCTAGTACTGCTGGTGTTATGTCCTACCAGGACCTCTGGAACTGCTGGTGTTATGTCCTACCAGGACCTCTAGTACTGCTGGTGTCATGTCCTACCAGGACCTCTAGAACTGCTGGTGTTATGTCCTACCAGGACTTCTATTAATGCTGGTTCCTAGACTGACAACAACCTTTCTTGTAGATGGCGTCGACACCCTTGCCCATCTTCTCCTTGCTGTTGGCGTCCACGTCCATATAAGGGAACACGCGGGCCTGGTAGGTCCACAGGAAGTCGTTAGAGCCAAAGAAGTGAACAGGAAACTCTCCGACGTCGTGTCGCATCTTCCGGATGTTCTCCGGAACGTTCTTCGGAAGGCTCACTTCAGCAGGCCACCATCTGCATGGAGACAAACCCAACAGTTTCATGAAAAACGTATGTTATATCTGTTGTAATATCTGCTATTTTTGAATAGTCAAAGAAATCTAAAATGACACAGATGCGTTCCCGTTTAAAAAGGTTTATCCCATGATTTTGCAACCCTTTTTCACCCAGTGCCAATTGTCTAAGTTATCCTGGGCGCTACACTCCCCCTGCCAGCCTAGTGAGCTCAGAGCAGAGCTCATGCCTCCTTCAATGCATGAGAGCCAACTAGCCTGCTTGTCACCTGACAGGGGGGAGTTTCCGCGGTAGGACGTAGCGAGTGGAGGGAACACGTTATTCCAACCAGTTTCTTTCCCCTCCATCAGACGCGGAGGATAGAACACGCCCCCAGCGTCCCCAGCAGGAATCGAACCCAGGACCTTCTAGCTGTGAGGCGACAGCGCTACCGTCAGCGCTACCGACAGCGCCACTGTGCCCCCTTTTAATGGGGCGTGCCCACTTTGACAACCAGGATGTCCTTATATGGGCATACTGACCCCCACTTTGACCCCTGAGATGTCAGTTTATGAGCATACTGACTGTAGCCGCCTACTTTGACCCCACATGATATCCTGATATGGGCATACTGACCTGTAGCGGCCCACTTTGACCCCACAGGATGTCCTTATATGGGCATACTGACCTGTAGCGGCCCACTTTGACCCACAGGATGTCTTTGAAGTGTGGTTTCTTTCCGGCTTTGCAGTCGTTGCAGAACCAGCTGCCTTTGGGCATGTCGATCTTCAAACACTCCCGATGGAACGCTGCCGGACACGACTCACAGCACAGAAGGCTGCCCCCTGCAGTACGGGAGGAACAAAAGCACATATGGAAGGATCAGTGTTGACAGATTTTGCAAGAGAAACAAGTGGCCAGGTATATGAAAACAAGCGAAGTGACAAAGCTTACGTTTTTCCACTTTACATCTGCTATTTAAAAAAAATATATTGAAGAAAAAGTGAAATATTTATAACACAAATCTTTAATGGGGGTCCCTAACACAAAATATTTTCAGATGGGGTTTCGCGGACAAATACATTAATCTGGGGGTCCTTGACATGAAAAAACAACATTAGAAAACAAGCCCACTACCTTTAGAAACAAGCCCAAAAAAACGCAACCCGCAACTACAAATATTTACAAGTGACTGTACAGAAAAACAAGCCCAAAGTCATTTATAATAAGCAGACATGGCAACACTGGGAAGGATGCACATTTTAAGATGTAATTAGTTTCCTAGTGAATTCAGATGTCATTGTTGCTGCTGATGTTAAAGGGATATTTCACTTTCAAACTAATTTTAACGTCTACCGGTACTCTTTTGTGAACACCCCAGACAGTTTTTAAGTTGCTTGATTCAGTATTTAGATATTTGATATTCATTTTAACAGACATGCCTCCTTCCTATACAAACCCATTGGAACTTCAAACTCCAATTTTAACCGTGTTACATTCATTGAAAACACCCGTCCTTGGTTCATGGTGACTAATATTATCCTGAGGAGACATTTTTTTCATTTAAATGGAGTTTGACGTTACAATGGGTTTGTATAGGAAGGCGTGTCTGTTAAAATTAATATCAAATATCTAAATATTGAGTCAAGCAACTCGTCTGGGGTGCTCACACAGGTCTGAGTAGACGTTAAAATTACCCCAAATATGTTTGAAAGTGAAGTATCCCTTTTAATGTGTTGTTAACCCATTAAGACCGCGAACGCATCTGTGTCCTTTTAAGATGTCTTTGTCTATTCAAAAATGGCAGATATACAAGCTCATAGATGAGCTTGTAGATCTGCTATTTTTTTTTTATATCGTGAACATTTGTGAAAATCTTTCAATATTTTTTAAAGCGAACATTTGTTAAAATATTTTGTTCCAGGGACCCCCAGAAGCAAAGATTTGAGTTACAAATGTTCGCTCTATACATTCAAAGATTGGCACAAATTATTACGATAAAAAAAAAAATGCAGATCTACAAGCTTGTAGCCCAAATAAATCTTAAAATGATACAGACACGTTCCCTGTCTTAACACATTGCATGCCAATCGCGTAGTTCTACGCAAACCTAAATAATTGCGCAGTCTACGCGAAGTGGTCTTTTTTTTTCTTTTTTTCGCAGTGACACATTTCATTGTAGGCCTCCCTCGCAGTGACACATTTCATTGTAGCACACCCGGATATGGAAATATCCGTATCCGGAGATTTTCGTTCCCACCCGCCGTCGCTCTAAATCTTCCCCTAATCCGCCCCTAATCTTCCCCTCCTCGCTGAACGCTGTTTAACAGAAACCGCAACCACTGCAAAATGGAATGTCGCCGATTGAAACGGTCTTCTCTGGGCCACTCACACAGCTACCCTGTGTGTCTACAAACAGTTTAACGCGCAATCTTAACGTATTTAGCGAGGTCTGTGGCGAAAAACAAAAAAACAACAATAAATCACTGGCACTGGTGAGTACATTATGATATTAAACTCTGGCGTGGAATGTGTTAATGGATTAATAACAAGTTGTCTGATGAACAAAAATCAACGTGTCTTATGACGCGTGTACCTTCAGTACAGATGAAGCACCAGCTGACGTTGACGTGTTCGTGGTTCTTGACCCCTCTCCGGGGGGCAAAGTGGTTTGGACACAGCATGCTATTGTTGGACAGGACCACGCAGCCTGCCGCCAGGCAGGACTCCGTGGCGTGGTAGGCCACCGGACACCGCACACAGCGAAGCAGACCACCTGCACACACACACACACAGTTTTTGAAAAAAAAAATCAATTTTCTTTTTCAAGATTTTTCAAAAATAGCAGATCTACAAGCTCATGACGCGGCACTCGGTGCCGCGCTATGAGCTTGTATATCTGCTATTTTTGAATAGCCAAAGAAATCTAAAGTGACACGGATGCGTTCCAGGTATTAATGGGTTAAGTAAAAGTATCAATACAGCAATGTAGAAATAATCTGTCACAACTACTCATTAATGCAGAAGATCCTATTTCACAAGTTTCCAAATGTATAAACATGCTTTGAAAATAGCCGATCTACAAGGTCACAACGCGTTGTGAGCTTGTAGATCGGCTATTTTCAAATAGCTGAGGTATAGGGCTGAATGGGTAATGTATGTTTTGTAATAACAATCAAAATCTAATAGTAAAAGTAAATAGTATCTAAAGTTTTCAAATAATTGTAGCGGAGTAAAAGTACAATATTTGCCTTTGAGATGTAGTGGAGTAGAAGTAAAAGTATTGAAAATTGTAAATACTCTAGTAAAGTAAAAAAAAACTCTACATTGTACTTAAGTACAGTGCTTAAGTACACATACATACTTAGTTACACACACACACACACACACACACACACACACACACACACACACACACACACACACACACACACACACACACACACACACACACACGCGCACACACACACACACACACACACACCTTAATGTAAAGCACTTTGATTTGCCTCGTTGAATTGCGAGTTACAGATAAACCTGTAAATGTGGTTGATTTTGCAGATGGAGGGTTTTACACTGAATTCACAGCAGCGGCGTCCAGCACGCTAAATGCTGTGAATGGGCCGTGTCTGAAGTTATGAGTGACAGCTGTCAACGTGGGTCAACATGTGTGTCTGTTGAGGTGAAGATTTCAAAATGTTTACCTTTAGACATGTTTGGGTGGTTGGGGTATTTTTTTCTTCTTTTTTTGTTTTACCTTTGGACATGTTTGGGTGGTTGGGGTATTTTATTTATTACTTTTTTTTAACCTTTGGACATGTTTGGGTGGTTGGAGTAAAACAATTCTTTACCTTTGGACATGTTTGGGTGGTTGTGGTAATTTTTCATCTTTGGACATATTTGGGTAGTTGGGATCATTATTTATTACCGTTGGACATGTTAGGGTGGTTGGGGTAATTATTATTATTTGTTTTACCTTTGGACATGTTTGGGTAGTTGGGGGCATTCTTTTTTTTACCTTTGTACATGTAAGGTGGTTGGGGGCATTATTTTTTACCTTTGGACATGTTAGGGTGGTTGGGGTAATTATTTTTTACCTTTGGACATGTTTGGGTGGTTGGGGTATTTTCTTTTGCCTTTGGACATGTTTGGGTGGTTGGGGTAATTCTTTTTACCTTTGGACATGTTTGGGTGGTTGGGGGCATTATTTTTTACCTTTGGACATGTTAGGGTGGTTGGGGTAATTATTTTTACCTTTGGACATGTTTGGGTGGTTGGGGTATTTTCTTTTACCTTTGGACATGTTTGGGTGGTTGGGGGCATTATTTTTTACCTTTGGACATGTTAGTGTGGTTGGGGTAATTTTTTTTTTTACCTTTGGACATGTTTGGGTGGTTGGGGTATTTTTTTTTACCTTTGGACATGTTAGGGTGGTTGGGGTAATTCTTTTTACCTTTGGACATGTTAGGGTAGTTGGGGTAATTCTTTTTACCTTTGGACATGTTAGGGTGGTTGGGGTTTTGGATGAAGCAGCTCAGACAGACGTGCAGAGAACAGCGGAAGCCTCGGTGTAGAGGGAAAGTCGGAGCGTGTTTAGCGACGCATTCTCCGTGGTAAAACTTCCCGCAGACAGGAACCATGCACCGCCTCACCTCTTCCCCTCGCTTCCGGCACACAAAACAAGTGTGCACACCTGCAGAAGAATAAAAAAGTACTCAATGTTTTACTTAAGTAAAAGTATCTATACCCCAATGTATAGCAGAAATACTGTGTTACAAGTAAAGGTCCGGTGTTAAAAATGCGCTTTTGTAGTAAGACTACAAAAGTATTGGCATCAAAATATACTTAAAGTACCAAAAGTAAAGTTACTCATTATGCAGTATGTCCCCATTTCAAAAGTTTGTCATGTATAAAACTCTTTTGAAAATAGCAGATCTACAACGACACGTTGTGAGCTTGTAGATCTGCTATTTTCAAATAGCCAAAATATATATAGGGTTGAAGTGGTTAACGTATCTTTTGTAATAATATTCAAAATCTTCAATGTAACTAGTAACTCAATTTTTCAAATAATAGTAGTGGAGTAAAAAGCACAATATGCTGTCTCTGTGATGTAGTGGAGTAGCAGTAAAGGTATTGAAAATTGGAAATACTCCTGTAAAGTAAAAAATGCCTCAAAATTGTACTGAAGTACAGTACTTGAGTACATGTACTTCTTTACTTTACACCACTCCCTGCAACTGAAGAAGATACACCTGATGATAATGAATAGTAAATACCTGATTTGCATTCAGGACAGATGAATTTGTCTTTGGGAGCTTCAGCCAGTGAGATGCAGGACAGGTGGAAAGCCCCACAACACTGGCCCTCGCATAGCAGCAATTCACCTGACCGCTCACACACCTGCAGGGGAACAGAGAACCAGTGGTGGAAGAAGTACTCAGATATTTGACTTAAGTAAAAGTAGCAATACCACAATATAAAAATACTCTTTTACAAGTAAAAGGCCTGAGTTCAAAATGTTACTTGAGTAAAAGTACAAAAGTATTGGCATCAAAATATATTAAAGTACCAAGGGTAAAGGTACTAAAATGGTTGAAAATAGCAGATCTGCAAGCTCACAACGCGCCGCGATGCGACGCGTTGTGAGCTTGTAGATCGGCTATTTTCAAATAGCCTATGTATAAAATAGGGCTAAAGTGGTTAATGTATGTTTTATAATGTAATAATTTATATCTGCAAAGTAACTAGTAACTAAAGTTTTAAAATAATTGTATTGGAGTAAAAGTACAATATTTGCCTCTGAGATGTGGAGTAAAAGTAAAAGTACTGAAAATTGGAAACACTCCAGTAAAGTAAAAGTACCTCAAAATTGTACTTAAGTACAGTACTTGAGTAAATGTACTTAGTTACTTTACACCACTGAATAGAACCCACAACCTTCAATAAGAGAGGCAGACAGTAGGACAGCAGAGAAGGAGACAGTGTAGGAGAGACAAACAGTAGGACAGCAGAGAAGGAGACAGTGTAGGAGAGACAAACAGTAGGACAGCAGAGAAGGAGACAGTGTAGGAGAGACAGACAGTAGGACAGCAGAGAAGGAGACAGTGTAGGAGAGACAAACAGTAGGACAGCAGAGAAGGAGACAGTGTAGGAGAGACAAACAGTAGGACAGCAGAGAAGGAGACAGTGTAGGAGAGACTAATCTCTCTAAACAGATAACAGAGCTCCGTAGCATGCAAAGGAAAAAAAATGTCAGAGGGCGCTGTTTTTCCTTTTTTTTTGACAATGGGTTCTCAGATTGAGGAGACAGACAGTAGGACAGCTGAGAGAGAGACATTGTAGGAGAGACAGACAGTAGGACAGCTGGGAGGGAGACAGTGTAGGAGAGACAGACAGTAGGGCAGCTGAGAGAGAGGCATTGTAGGAGAGACAGACAGTAGGACAGCTGAGAGGGAGACAGTGCAGGAGAGACAGACAGTAGGACAGCTGAGAGAGAGAGACAGTGTAGGAGAGACAGACAGTAGGACAGCTGAGAGAGACTGTGTAGGAGAGACAGACAGTAGGACAGCTGAGAGGGAGACAGTGTAGGAGAGACAGACAGTAGGACAGCTGAGAGGGAGACAGAAAGTAGGACAGCATGAGAAAGTGTAGGAGAGAGACAGTAGGACAGCTGAGAGAGAGACAATGTAGGAGAGACAGACAGTAGGACAACTGAGAGAGAGACAGTGTAGGAGAGACAGACAGTAGGACAGCTGAGAGGGAGACCGTGTAGGAGAGACAGACCTTCTGCCCTGGCATTTGACCTTTGTGACCTCAAAACCTAAGTGACCTTGCCCCTAAAACAATGAAATTCCAGGCCTGTCCAACCTGACAGATGCTCTCCTTCATGGAGGCGGGGCCTCCTCGGTCTCCGATGATCTTCCTGATTGGTTGCAGCGAGTCGTCGCCAAGGAATGACTCCTCCCTCAGACACAAGAAACTGTTGTCCAAGAGAACCTGAGGACAACACACACACACACACACACACACACACACACACACACACACACACACACACACACACACACACACACACACACACACACACACACACACACACACACACACACACACACACACACACACACGTGTTGATTTTGACAGGAATTTTTTATTCAGTTTTAGTCATAGTCTTTTGAATCAAATTCCATTTAATTTCAGTCATATTTTAGTCATCTGAAATGTGTTACTGTTAGTCTAGTTTTAGTCGACTAAATATCATAAGATTATAGTTGACTAAATCTACAGTTGATTTAGTCGAATAAAATGTATTTTGCGCGGTGCCTTGATGGCGTCGTAATGACTGATTTTACACTTGGTTGCACGCTGAAAATAGCCGATCTACAAGCTCTCACAAGCTTGTAGATCTGCCATTTTCAGAGTGCAACACCCGAGAGCAACCAAACATAAAATGACTTGTCTTAGTTCTACTGGATCTCTTCTCCACTAGTCCCTCCCTAACATTTTAGTCTAGTTTTTATTTGTATATATATAAAACTAAAAGAAGAAAGACCTTCGAAGCACCTGAGGAAGCGGAAGTGAAACGCGTTGTGCAATAAAAACAAGCAAAATCAGTCCTGGAGTGTTTCCAGGACTTCTTTCGAAGGTCTTTCTTCTTTTAGTTTTATAAATCTCTTGTGCTGACCTGCACCTCCAGTCGGGGTCAACAAAGATGTGCACGAG
Source organism: Gymnoscopelus microlampas (assembly GCF_963454915.1). Lineage (NCBI taxonomy): Eukaryota > Metazoa > Chordata > Actinopteri > Myctophiformes > Myctophidae > Gymnoscopelus > Gymnoscopelus microlampas. The sequence goes on along the minus strand of NC_139949.1, from coordinate 958,700 downwards.
TCTTATTTAGTTTATATATACTAGACCATACCCGGTCGACGCATCCGTGGGGGGATATGCGCACATGATCTGGCAACCCGGGAGGCAGTTCGTCCCATAGCTGGGCAGCCCCGTAACCATGGCGACAGTGTTTGACACAAAAACGCTAATAAGAAGCTGAGATTTGATGAAATTGAAAAACGGGCTTCACAGTTAAGTTCAGATGGTAATGGTCAATGGCTGTGTGCAAAATCAGAGCAATTGGTCCAGCCACTGAGGAGAACCGGGTAGCTTCAGCTACTCACTCACTCACTCACTCACCACTACAGACGGACAGAGGTTACTAGAATTATAGTAGGATATATATATATATATATATATATATATATATATATATATATTTTTTTTTAGTCTTAGTCGTCATACCTTAGGTAGTCGACGAACATTTTTTGTCATAGTTTTAGTCAACGAAATCAACACTGACACACACGCACACGCGCACGCGCACACACACACACACACACACACACACACACACACACACACACACACACACACACACACACACACACACACACACACACACACACACACAATGAAGTCACATTTTCTTTGGTCTTCGGCATCTTTTGCCAAAATGAAAGTGAAAGTTCTGATGGTTAGCCCCGCCCACTGATCTTACCATATATGGATGCCTGCTGTTTGTTTACATTCATCTCTGATGTGATTGGATACACCAGTCCATTAAATGTCACTAGCAAACATGGGTGTGTGATAGGGCTGAACGATTTTGGGAAAAAATCTAATTGCGATTTTTCTGACCGATATTGCGATTGCGATTTGATTGCGATTTTTTTTATAAAGAAAAAAAAAAAAAAACTTAAACATTTTTTTAAATTCAAGCTTCAGTTTAGTATTCACTGTGTACGTTTAAAAAGTAATTGGAAGTAATGGAACATTACCAAATGGCATACCATTTATTTACTGTTCTAGATTCTAATAAATAAGGATGAGAACTAAAAGATATGAATTGCTTCATTGCTTCCAACATGTATCTTCCAAGTACTTTTTTCCCCATGTATATATTCAAACATTTAGCTGGAATAGAAATAGCTTATTTTTGTAAACAACCCAACATTGAACTTGTGCTTCTCTTCTCAAGAAGAGAAGCTTTTTCTGAAATGAAGTTAAATAAATACAAATAAAAATAAAATTAAACAAATAATTACCATTTTGTGTAAACAATTCACAGCAGTGAAATAAGTAGGTCTTTCACTTATGGCTCCAGAAGCATATTTACTGATATCCAGTATTTAGCTTATGTAGATTAACATTCAACTAAAATGTAACACTTTTTTGTCTCACAAGCCAAAGTCCTCTCCTACTGTACATTGTATTACTACTACTCCTTGGAAGTGAAAAACTCAGAATACATAACGCAGTGGTGGAAAGTAACTAAGTACATTTACTTAAGTACTGTACTTATGTACAATTTTGAGGTATTTGTACTTCACTTGAGTATTTCTAATTTCCAATACTTTAACTCCTACTCCACTACATCTCAGAGGCAAATATTGTACTTTTACTCCACTACAATTATTTGAGAACTTTAGTGACTAGTTACTTTGCAGATATAAATTATAATATTATAAAACCTACATTAACCACTTTAGCCCTATTTTATACATAGGTAATTTGAAAATAGCCGATCTACAAGCTCACAACTCGCCGCGATGCGACGCGTTGTGAGCTTGTAGATCTGCTATTTTCAAACATAAGTACTTTTGGTACTTTAAGTACATTTTGATACCAATACTTTTGTAGGCCTACTTTTATTCAAGTCAATTTTGAATTTGGTATTTTTACTTGTAACAGAGTACTTCTACATTGCAGTATTGATACTTTTATTTAAGTACAACATTTGAGTACTTTTTCCACCACTGTACATAAGTGACAAAGATACAGTTCATAGTCGCTTCTTTTGTTTTGGGCTTGTTTTCATAGACAGGGTTGTTTATTTCTCTCACAAAACCTGGCAACACTGACCAGGAAGTGCTTCGCATAGTATTGTTTACATTGGATCACAGCATCCAACAGAAATAGTTTAACAATGATGGGAAAAATATAAGTTACACTTACAGAAACAAACATAGATAGGAGCAACACTACTACTACACTACTTGTGTCGCACCGAAAATAATGTTTTACCGCTACGCGCGGCACACTTTAAATACTCGCAGCCGATGGCGAGGGACCTAACTCTATGAGAGGGACAGAGCGAGAGAGAGAGAGAGGGGGGGGGGGGGGGGGGGGAGGGAGGAGGCGCTGCCCTCTCGCTCCCTGTAGAGAGAGAGAGGCAGCCACTCTGGATAGAAGGAGACAAGTACCGCGGGTGCTCTGGGATTAATATTAATATTAAAAGTATGTATTATGATAAAATAAAAAATAAAAAAATCGCGGCCTTTGCGATTAGCTAATCGCGTGGTTTCAAATCGCGATTTCGGTTTGAAAACGATTAATCGTTCAGCCTTAGTGTGTGACCCGCATGGTTCCATTTGTACACTCTCAGGTGCCTTTTCCCCCAAAAGAACTTTGGTTCTAGAATCAGTGCTGGATTCTTGGAACCTTGGTGCTTTCTACTAGATAGTAAGTATTGAGTATATGTACTTAGTTACTTTCCACCACTGCATATCACATCAGTGTCTTCCATCTTCCAACCTACTGATTATTGACACGCCCACGTATGTCGTCATGGACGTTGACAAGATAAACCACCCAATTTGGTGGTTCCCGTTCTGAACAAACTTTTAGGGTTTGGAACCAACTAATTTTCAGTCGAAACACTCGGAACTGGTTCAAAAATAGGCGGGAAGAAAGAACTATCAATACTTTAGCTGGGGACCCCCTTGAAAACAATATTATAATATTATAAAGTATTTAATACATTACAATAAATATGATCACATTTTGAATTGAAAGACGTCTGACCTCTGACTCATCCTTCTCCTCCAGACCCCTGCTCTCCTGCGCGGGAGACCCTGTCTGCGTGGCGGTACATGGGACAGGTGAGGTGGAGCCCCCTGGCGGAGCGGAGGAGACTGCAGCTTGAGCTTCATCAGCTGGGGGGGGAGACAGCTGGGTTAGTGGTGTGTGTGTGTGTGTGTGTGTGTGTGTGTGTGTGTGTGTGTGTGTGTGTGTGTGTGTGTGTGTGTGTGTGTGTGTGTGTGTGTGTGTGTGTGTGTGTGTGTGTGTGTGTGTGTCATTGGGGAGGGCTGGGTGTACCCAATGTGTCGTGGACTTATATCAGCATGCGCATATCCAAACTATTAAGCATGCTGAATAACGATGACAGGGATGTTAGGGAGCTGGCCACATCTTCCCTGTTCCTTGATCTAAGGAGACGTAAGGTTCCGTTAGCCAGGGAGTCAGAGCCCCACTTCCTAGGGTTCAAAAGGAAACCCAGTGGGAAACTGAACACTCGCTCCCCAGGCTTTGGAGTTTATCGAATGATTTCTGTGTCCAAACTGGAGTGTCCCTGGACTGGGTGTGATCTGACTCGGAGACTGTGAGGGTCTCTAAGGACATAATAACTGACCCCCTCACCTCTGTTAGAGCAACAGTGACCTACAGTGGACACACTCACCATATACAGGTGCTCGGCGGACCCTGCTGGATCTGTTTCAACATCAGCAGCAACAACAACAACAACAACAACAACAACACTGGACTGGACTTAAACTTCAGGGAAACTGGCTTGTCTTCCCTCTGCTGATCACTCTGTTTCCCATTCATTTCTAAGGAACACTGCACTCAATGAGGACATTATCACTTTTACAGTAAAAGCCAGGTTACAGATCCTTCCCACCAGACTCAACCTTTCCCTCTGGTTTCCCTCTACCCATGTACCTCATTGTTTGCATCACACCACAAATATGGCGAAGACGCTGTTCCTTGTATCTCTGAAGGGTGTGTAGGTACTTGTCCAAGATTAGCTGACTGTACATTTTTACAGCACCTTGTAAATATTTGTGTCCTTGTATTGTATTGCTTATGTGGACATACATCAATTGTGTGTGTGTGCGTGCGAATAACCAGATTAACCCCAGCATTGCTATTCTGGGTCAAACATTCTCGCCAAAATAGCAGATCTAGAAGCACACCGCGTAACGGGACAGTAAGGGCTGTGTCACTATATGGTCCAGTCCAGTTTACTGTTCCAACAACACAACACTATGGTCCAGTCCAGTTTACTGTTCCAACAACACAACACTATGGTCCAGTCCAGTTTACTGCTCCAACACAACACAGAGTTAGTGTCAAAGTGTCCTTGAGCTAAACGCTGAACCCCTAATTGCTCCCGAAGAGCAGGTTGGCGCCTTGCATGGTTTCCTCCGCCATCGGTGTATGAATGTGTGTGTGAATGGGTGAATGTAATGCACAATCTATGTAAGGTGCTTTGGATAAAAGTGCTATATAAATGCACCATTTATCATTTACTATGGTTCAGTCCAGTATACTGCTCCAACACACCACTATGGTAAAGCACAGTAATAACTGTTACAACAGTAATGTTGTAACAGTAACTGTAGCAGCAGTAACAATATGACAGTAATATTACAACAGCAACATATACATATTACATGATACATCGCTAACGATAGGTTTGAAAATAAAACAAATTGAGACTGACCTGAATCAACATTAAGATCTGCTGCCAGGATCTTCAGCGCCCTCACCTGGAAGACAAAGGAACTGTCAAAGCATACAATCACACGCACGCACGCACGCACGCACGCACACACACACACACACACACACACACACACACACACACACTAGGGCATTAACGACTTGTGGTTTTAGGAAGTCGACTCGACTTCAGTAAAAGTCGAGTTGAGTCGACTCAGTCGAAATATGCGACAAAAAAAATTGCGCGCGGGGGGGGGGGGGTGCGGTAGTGGCGCATACGATTTTAATGTTGGATGCATTCATGCAATGTTGGAACACAATAAAGTGTGGGGCTTCTGTTACTCCTCACATAGTGCAGTTTAGCCTGTTTGAATTATATATATTATATATATATATATTATATTATAAAAATAAAAAAAATAAAAAAAATCGACTTTCGACTTCTCCTGTTGGGAGTCGACTTGTGTTAATTAAGTCGACTTAAGTCTAAGTCGACTTTTTAGTGAATTCCCTAACACACACACACACACACACACACACACACACACACTGGATGTGTGTGTGTGTGTGTGTGTGTGTGTGTGTGTGTGTGTGTGTGTGTGTGTGTGTGTTGAACGCCCTACCAAAAGGAGTAAAGGAGTAAAAAATGTGGAACGCGCTACCAAAAGGAGTAAAGGAGTGTAAAACCCTACTCTCTTTCAAAACTGCCCTAAAGATACACCTTCAGGAGGCTGCAATTGGAAAATGGCCCCTGTCTAAGTCCTAACCTAACCTACCCCCCGACCCCCTACCCCCCCCCCCCCCCTCTCTCCTTCTTCTTTTGTACATATTTCTCACTTTTCATACCAGTAACCTGTAAACTGATTGTATGACATTCTATAGTAGTTGTGTATATCTGTCTGTCTCTTATGTCATCATGATTTGTGTGCGTGGGGAACTCATTTGAAACAAGCTCAGTGCTTTTATGAGTCTTCCAGTTTAGTAGACCTCGTATTGTGAATTTGTACTTCCATGTACTGTTGTTCTCATGTCTTACTAAATAAAGTACATCAATCAATCAATCAAAACACACACACACGCACGCACGCACGCACGCACGCACGCACGCACGCACGCACGCACGCACGCACGCACGCACGCACGCACGCACGCACGCACGCACGCACACACACACACACACACACACACACACACACACACACACACACACACACACACACACACACACACACACACACACACACACACACACACACACAGTACCTTCTTCTTCTTTGGTCCTGAAGTCTCCATACAATATTCTATAATCTTCTGTGTCGGCTTCCTCTTCCGTTTCCTCCTCCTGTCCAGGAGGGAAGCACTTCCTAGAAACAGAAAAAACATTATTATTAGTAGTAGTATTATTATTTGTATTATTATTATTATTACTAAATCATAAAGAAATTCATATTTAATGTAAAATCTCACCGCTGTCTTTGATGAGGCCTTCAGTTGGCTCAGCATCAGGGGGAGGGGTCAGAGTGTCAATGGAAAGCACCGGTGCATCTTGGGAAGTCGAGTTTTCTGTTGGTTGTATTTGTAGTTCTGGTGCTTCTTCGGAAGCTGAGTTCTCTGTTGGTCGTATTTGTAGTTCAGAGTAGGTGACTGAAGTGATTTCCTCAGGGGGTGGAGTCTGAGTTTCAGGAAGTGAGTTCAAGGGGGCGTGGTCACGTGTGTCCTTGTCCAATAGAGATTCCTCTGCTTTATTGTTGTTGGGAGCAGTGGCCTAAGAAAACCAATGAGAAAGAGTACTGTAAGACAATTTATTTTACTCTTAAATTCACTGAACCAGTAGAGAGAGAGAGAGAGAGAGAGAGAGAGAGAGAGCGTGTAAAGTGTTATGAACATGTTTCACAATAAAAGCTTTTAACTCGTCAGCAAAATATAGTGTCATGAATGTGTTTCACAATAAAAGCCTTTAACTCTTCAATAGGGGAGAGCCGCTTTGATTGTAAAATGTTTCACTTTTCGGTCTTTTACTCGGCGATCATTTTACCTACATATGTAATATTTTCAAGCAATTAACCTACACATGTCTGCTATCATAAACCACTTAAAGTTTTTCAATTGATAAAACAGATCGTGAGTTATTAAACCGAAAGTGGACGCTGTTCCGACGTTACATTTTAAGCGCTTATCAGACTAATTGTAACAGCCATAGTTACAAAAGTAACACGGCTAAAAACGGCATTAAACAAATCGTTTTCAGCTTAAATCAATTATATTCATTTCAAGCAACTGTTTTACATTGTTTTCATACCAAGGATGTGATAAGATAATGTATCAAACGTAAGGAATTTATTAAATCTTACCGGGTGGCAGTTTGAGTAAATTCCATGGGAAAATCCATTGATTACACCTAAACAGATGGGTGTTACAATCGGGTCGCTCTGTGCTCCACTGCTTTGGCTTTGTTTACAGAACAGAACTAACGTGCAAAGAGTAATAAAACGATGTAAACTGTTGAAGAACAGATACATGTAGACAACCATGTGGATTTTAGCTCGACAACATTAAAGTAAAGATTTGTAGACCAAAGATACTCAAGGTGATTTTTTTTACTAACTTTAAGATGAATCAGTTTTTCTGCGATAACTTTCTCTAGTCTGGATGAAAATACTTCCTACTTCCTGGGCACGTTGGGCACGTTCATTACGTCACTGGGCACATACTGATGTGATGACGTTATGAGAAAAGTTACCGTTCAAGAGAAAACATGCTTGTTGCAACCATGACGCGTTACAATCAAAGCGGCTCTCCCCTACAATGTAGAGTGTCATGCATATTTTTCACAATAAAAACGTTTAACCTTTACTCCCTCCCCCCTTATAGATATCTGTAAAGATAAACTCCTTACAACGTTAGGAAAGGAAAGTATAATAATAATAATAATAATAATAATAATAATAATAATAATAATAATAATAATAATAATGATAACAATACTGTAAAGCTGTGATGTGCCAGATAAACTCTTCACAGCGTTAAATAAAATAAGGAATATTAGCTGAGTAAACATGCACATTGCTCTCTGGTGAAGTCAAGAGATGAAATAGAAATAGAGACTCTCTAAAAGAGTGAAAACAAAATACTGTGTTTGCTATGTTTTTATGTTTTTTGGGTTACTTCCTGGTGTTGAGGTTCTGCTCATTTATTATTATTGTCTCCGCCAGGCCGAAGGCATGGCGAGAGAGTATGTTTTACCCCCTGTCCGTCCGTCCGTCCGTGTGTCCGTCCGTCATTCGATCTGTCTGTGTACAGCTAATCTCCGGCACCGTTGGCTTGTTCGCAGCCAAACTGTGCACACACAGTCCCTGGATACCAGAGCAGAACCTCTGCCCCAAATTTTTCACAGGGGCCTGTTATAGCGCCACCAGGAGGCCGATTTGTGCAAAACACATTTCTTGACAGTACTCGTACAGATTGTATCCAAACATCACGCAAATCGGTACACAGTATCTCTATAGTCATTAAACAAAACCGGTTTTTAAGATTTTTCGAATTCCATCCTGATTGACTAAAATTGCCTTCCAAAGTTTGCAGGAATGCTCCGTTTTGAACAAAATGCCTCTAAAAATGAACACAGCATGCAATTTCCGTGAAATTTTGCACACACATTCCCACTACGCCAAGGAACAAATGCCACTTGAAAATTTTAAATCAGCCTCATGGTGGCGCTATAACAGGCCGATTTGTGTTTTTTCCTGTAACTGCACCGATCTGTGTAAATTATTTTATGCACACTCTCTACATTTGCCTTTTATAGCGCCACCAGGAGGCCGACTTATGTAAAACATTTTTTTTGATTGTAAGCCTTCAGATTTTATACAAATTTCACGGAAATCGGTACACAAGATCTCTATAGTCATGTGATCAAGACGGATCTGTTAGATTTTTCATTTTCCATCCTGATTGGCTAAAATTTACATCTAAAGTTTGCAGGAGTGGCCGGTTTTGAACAAAATGCCGCAAATCCTGAACGCAGCGTCCGATTGCGGTGAAACTTTGCACGCACATCCGTACTATGTTGAGGAACAAATGACACCCTTTTAACATTGCCCTATTATAGCGCCATCTTGAGGCCAATTTTTGCAACAGTTTCTTTTTTTTATTTTTATTACTCCTACAAATTGTGTCCAAACATCATGCAAATCGGTACACATTATCTCTATAGTCAAGTGATCAAGATGGTTCTGTCCAATGTTTTATATATTCCATCCTGATTGGCCAATTCTGAACATTGCTGGCCCATAATATCCTACCTGACCTGGCGGAGACCTGTGCTCCGAGGAGCACTTTTTCTAGTTTATTATTATTATTACTATTATTATTATTGTGTTTTCCAATTCCTACCTGTCTTTTGGGTTTCTTCCTGGGGTTGAAGATCTGCTCGTATTCTTCAGTCCATTCAATGAGTCGTTTGCTGGGCTTCCTGATGCGTTTGTTTGCTGTAAACAAAGACGGTTACATGTCATTGTTCCGACATTACTAGCCCTATCCCTAACCCTAACCCTAACCGTACGCGGAAGCCACGTAGTCGGAGTGGCGGGATGTCGAAATGGCCAATCTACAAGCTCACTGTGAGCTTGGAAATTCGGCCCAGAATAGGGACGCTTGGGTTCAAGTGGTTAAATACATGTCCAAATTCATTAAAACCTTAAAAACTTACCTAAAGAATTGATTCAGTGTTAGACAAGGTTAAAAGGTCACTGACATTTTAATTTCTTTTGCAAATAAAGCTTTTTAGCAATCTGTTCTTTAAAATCCATTAAAACACAATAATAATATAACTTTGATAAAAATCAGACGCACAGTCATATTAAGTGGGCAGCATTCCCATCTCTAGTAAGTTTCAAGTTAGTTCCTAGAAGCTGAATTTCATATCGTTCTGACATGAACAGAAAATATTGTCTTAGAAGACCAAAGAATGTACGGTATTCTTTGGAGAATGGATGGCAGTAATGTCAGGTATTCAATAACAGTAAAGTCAATTATACAGTGAACCATGTTCAATAAGCAGGCCGGACCACTGCAATGGTCCACAACTCTTAAGACCCCATAACTATTAAGTATAGGAATACTTCACTTATTTTCTATCAATTACACACCCCATGAAGCCTTGAATTCACAGAGTTTTTTTTTGTTTTTGACCTATTCCTGAGCCACTAATTTGATGACCGGGTGTATTTCCGGTAGGAGACTCAAAAAGACTCCTTTGAGTCTCCTACCGGATACATTAGCATCTTTCCGCTAGTAATTAAATGAGTGGCTTAGGAATGCAACAAAAACAAAACAATCTCCATAAATTGAATGCTTCATGGCGTGTGTAATTGTCATGTTTTGGGTGAACTACTCCTTTAAGAGTGTACAAATGCATACACTCTTGGAGATACAGACCTGTGTAATGGTCCAATTGGTTCCTATTTCCTAACTACTTAAGCTGGGGACCCCCTGAAACCCCCCTCCCAAGGACTCCTGGGGGACCCCCACTCTGAGAACAACTTCTTTAAGTCAAAATAGAAGCCAAAGGATCATTACCCATAGGAGCCCCCTGGCTTCCTGCAGTGTTCTCTGTTGAGCTGCCACTGGTCTGGATCTTTGGCTGAGAAGACGGAAGGCAGTCAGAACCCTTCTCCAAAGGTACAATGTTCAGTAGTTTCTCCTGTACTCCACTACAGCTCTGCTCCTCCACCCTCAGCTCGGCGTCAATCCCTCCACCCTGGGCCCTCAGCCCGGTGTCACTCCCTCCACCCTGAGCCCTCAGCCCGGCGTCACTCCCTCCACCCTGGGCCCTCAGCCCAGGATTACTGCCTCCAACCTGGGCCCTGGGCCCAGCGTCACTCCCTCCACCCTGGGCCCTCAGCCCGGGATCACTTCCTCCACCCTGGCCCGCTCTTTCCAAGGAGTTCACAGCTTCCACACCCAGGATGCCAGGCCCCGGCCTGGGTGAACGACAAGGCACTCTGCTGCTTCTATTGGGCTTCTTTCTACCAGACAACATGCTGCTCTTTCTGTTCCGGGCTGCTCTTTTATAAGGTTTTCTGTTGGCTTCAGTGTGTGTGAGTTCTGTCTGAGAACTCTTCCGGTGCTCAGAGATGTCCTTCAAGTCTTCACGGGGACAGCTGCTGCTAGCGAGGCGTTGGTGTTGGTGTTGATCCAGGGCCGCTGTAGATGTATTCTCCGTTGCAGAAGAGGGTATGGACGAAGGCTCTTCCTTAACGTGGGCACTTGGAGGACCGATCTCCAACTCCAGCGGAGCCCCGTCTCGCTCTCTGGTGTCGTGGACGTCCTTGAGAAGCATCAGGAAGGTGCTGAACTTGTAGCTGGTGTCTGGTTTGAACAACAGCGGTTTTCCATCGCTCTTGTCCATCACAGACTGGAAGGAGACCTCCTCCAGGTTTTTGAAAGCGCTCAAGAAAGAAAAGGGCGACGGAGGAGAAGAAGAGGAGCATAATTCAGAAGGGCAGGTTTCCTTCTTTGCCGTGGCTCTGGAGGTCAGGGGGATGAAGTCCATGGGTGGAGTATGGGATATCAACAGGTCTTCATCCTCACTCTTGATCTCATCTTCAGAGTCATTGGAATCAGAAAACATAGAGGGAAATGCAGGTGTCTCACCCCCAGATGTTTTGGTTTCCTGTCTACAAGATGAAGTGTTTGCTAGTTTGATTCTCTTCCTCTCCTGCTGAGCGTCCTCCATGGCCTGAAGGGCGTGGCTCATCAGACGGTTGCTTGCAGGGAGGTGGGACGGCTTCTCTTCTAGAACTTTCTTTGATTCCTTGTTAAATGTCTTTGACTCAACTGGAGGTTCACTTGACCGATCTAAAACTTTCTTCAACTTGTGTGGAAATGTATTTGACTGATCTAGAACCGTCTTCGGCTCAAGTGGATCTGTATTCGATTGGTTTAGAATCTTATTTGCCTCAAGTGGATCTGTATTTGATTGGTTTAGAATCGTATTTGTCTCAAGTGGATCTGTATTTGATTGGTTTAGAATCTTATTTGTCTCAAGTGGATCTGTATTTGATTGGTTTAGAATCTTATTTGTCTCAAGTGGATCTGTATTTGATTGGTTTAGAATCTTATTTGTCTCAAGTGGATCTGTATTTGATTGGTTTAGAATCTTATTTGTCTCATGTGGATCTGTATTTGACTTATCTAGAACCTCCTGTGATGCATGCGAATCTGTATTTGACTGATCTAGGACCTTCATCTCATGTGGATCTATATTTACCTGATCTGGAACCTTCTTTGACTCAAAAGGATCTCTATTTGATCGGTCTAGAACATTCTTCAACTCCCGTGGGTCTTTCTTTGATTGGTCTAGAACCTTCTGTGACTCATGTGGATCTTTATTTGACCTATGTAGAACCTTCTTTGTCTCGTGTAGATTTTTATTTGACTGATATAGAACCTTCATTGACTCAAGTGGACCTTTATTAGACCAATCTACAAACGTCTTTGACTCATCTAGATCTTCATTCGACTGACCAGGAACCTTCTCTGACTCATGTGGCTCTTTACTTGATTGGTTTAGAATCTTATTTGACTTGTGTGGATGTTTACGTAATTGGTCTAGGAGCTTCAACTCCTGTGGATCTTTAGTTGATTGGTCTAGAATCTTCTTTGACTCGGGTGTATCTTCTTTTAACTGATCTAGAACCTTTGACTTTTTCGGATATTTCTTTGATTGTCGTAGAACCTTCTTCAGTTCACGTGGATCTTTATTTGATTGGTCTAGAACCGTCTTCGACTCATGTGGATCTTTATTTGATTGGTCTAGAACCGTCTTCGACTCATGTGGGTCTTTATTTGATTGGTCTATAAGTTTTTTCGACTCACGAGGATGATTATTTTTTGTATCTATAATTTTGCTTGACTCATGTAGGTCTTCATTTGGCCTATATACAACCGCCTCTGTCTTGTGTAGGTTTTTATTTAACTGATATAGAACCTTCTTTGACTCAAGTGGACCTTTATTAGACCAATCTACAAACTTCTTTGAATCATCTAGATCTTCATTCAACTGATCAGGAACCTTCTCTGACTCATGTGGCTCTTTACTTGATTTGTTTAGAATCTTATTTGACTTGTGTGGATGTTTATTAAATTGGTCTAGGACCTTCAAATCCTGTGGATCTTTAGTTGATTGGTCTGGAATCGTTTTTGACTCGGGTGTATCTTCATTTGACTGATCTAGAACCTTTGACTTTTTCAGATATTTCTTCGATTGGTGTAGAACCTTCTTCAGTTCATGTAGATCTTTATTTGATTGGTCTAGAACCGTCTTCGACTCATGTGGATCTTTATTTGATTGGTCTAGAACCGCCTTTGACTCATGTGGGTCTTTATTTGATTGGTCTAGAAGTGTTTTCGACTCATTTGGATGATTATTTGATTGATCTATAATTTTGCTTGACTCATGTAGGTCTTTATTTGGCCTACATACAACCTTCTCTGTCTCATGCAGATTTGTATTTGATTGATATAGAACCTTTTTTGACTGAAATGGACCTTCATTAAACCACTCTACGTGTGACTCTGTACTTGACTGGTTTGGAACCTTCTTTGACTCACGTGGCTCTATACTTGATTGGTTTATAAACTTCTTTGACTCGTGTGGATTATTTGATTGGTCTAGGACATTCAACTCCTGTGGATCTGTACTGGTTTGGACCAGAAGCTTCTTCATCTCAAGTGGATCATTATTTGACTGATCTATACTCTTCTTCAATTTGTGTGGATGTTTATTTGATTCGTCTAGAACCTTCTGTGACTCCTGTGGATGTTTATTTGATTGGTCTAGAACCTTTGACATGTGTGGATGTTTATTTGATTGGTCTAGAACCTTCTTTGACTCGTGTGGACTTTTATATGGTTTGTTTAACATTTTAATTGATTCATGGTGATCTTCCTTTGACTTCTCTAGAACTTCATTTGACTTGACCTTCAGCTCCTGTGGATCTGTATTGGATTGTTCCAGAAACTTCTTCATTTGAAGTGGATCTTTATTTGACTGATCTAGACTTTTCTTCAATTTGTGTAAATCTATATTTGATTGGTCCAGAACCTTCTTTGACTCAGGTGCATCTTTATTTGATTGAATTAGAACCCTTGACTTGTTCTGATCTTTATCTGATTGGTCTACAACCTTCTTCGACTTGCGTGGCTCTTCATTTGACCGATCTATAACCTTCTTTGTCTCATTTAAATCTGTATTAGATTGTTCTAACACATTCTGTGGATCTTTATTTGATTTGTTTAGAAACTTATTCGATCTGTGTTGATCTGTATTTGATTGTTCTATAGCTTTCTTTGACTCGTGTAGAGCTGTATTTGATTGGTCTAGAACCTTTGACTTGTGTGAATGTTTATTTGATTGGTCTAGAACCTTCTTCGACCTGTATATATCTTTATTTGATTGGTCTAGAACCTTTGACTTGTGTGGATCTTTATTTGTTTGGTCTAGAACCTTCTTCGACTTGTGTAGAACTTTATTTGTTTGGTCTAGAACCTTCTTCAACTTGTGTAGATCTTTATTGGATTGGTCTAGAGCCTTCTTCGACTTGTGTGGATCTTTAGTTGATTCATCTAGAACCTTTTTTGACTTGTGTGGATCTTTATGTGATTGGTCTAGAACATTTGCCTCGAGTGAATCTTTATTTGAATGGTCTAGAATCTTGTTCGACTTGTGTAGATCTTTATTTGATTGGTCTAGAGTTTTCTTCAACTTGTGAGCATCTTTGTTTGATTGGTCTGGAATCTTCTCTGACTCATGTGGGCATTTATTTGACTGATCTAGAATCTTGTTTGACTTGTGTGGATGTTTATTTGATTGGTCAACAATCTTTTTTGACTTGTGTGAATCGTTAATTGATCGGTCTAGAAGTTTTGTAGTCTTGTGCAGATCTTTATTTGATTGATCTAGAATCTTTGACTTGTGTTGATGTCTATTTGATTGGTCTAGAACCTTCTTTGACTCGTGTGGATCTTTATGTGATTGGTCTAGAACCTTTGACTTATGAGAATTGTTAATTGATTGGTCCAGAAGCTTGGTAGACTTGTGCGGATCTTTATTTGATTGATCTAGAATCTTTGACTTATGTGAGTCCTTAATTGATTGGTCTAGACATTTCATAGACTTGTGTGGATGTTTATTTGATTGGTCTAGAACCTTCTTTGACTCATGTGGATCTTTATGTGATTGGTCTAGAACCTTTGACTTATGTGAATCCTTAATTGATTGGTCCAGAAGCTTCTTAGACTTGTGCGGATGTTTATGTGATTGGGCTCGGACCTTTGACCCGTGTGGATCTTTTTTTGATTGGTCTAGAACCTTTGACTCGAGTGGATCTTTATTTGATTGATCTTGAACCCTCTTTGACTCGTGTAGATTTTTATTTGGTTTGTTTAACATTTTCTTTGATTCATGGAGATCTTTCTTTGATTCTTCTAGGACGTCGGTTGACTCGTGTCGATCGTTATTCATTATATCAATATTCTTTTCGAAATCATGCAATTCTAGATTTGATTCATCCAGGTGTTTATTTGACTTGTGTCGATCCCGCTTGGATTGTTCTAGAAATGTCTTTGATTCCTTCAGATCTTTATTTAATTTGTCTAAAGCCTTCCTGGACTCTTTCTTGGGTTCATATAAAACCTTCATTGACTTAGGTACAGCTTTATTCAAATCGTCTTGACATTGGTTACCTGACACAAGTTTATTTGATTCATCTAAAATGTTATTTGACTGCTGTAGAATTTCCTTAGGTCCTTCTGGAAGTTTATTTAACTTCTGTATATTTTTCTTGTGTTCATCTAGAAGTTGATTTGACTTGTGTAGGCCTTTCTTGGGTTTGTCTACTTTATTTGACTTGCGTAGTCCTTCATTCTTCGACTTTGACTCAAATGTGGGAATTGCTGACATTTCAGAGACTGGGATAATCTTAGCAGTAAGACCTAGTGCATTAACGCTATTGGTGCGGCTAGTGATAGGGCTTTTGTGTTCCGAGCTGCCTAATTGGTCAGGGGACATGCTTGTCACAGCAGAGGATGGTATCGTTTTGCTTTCTAACTGTTCTGTTTGGCCAGACGGAATGCCAAACACAATACTAGGGTTCACACTAATGGCCGGCTTCTTTTTTCCTGCTGCACTGTCTAACTGGTCAAAGGACATGCATCTCTTTTTCGAGGGCGGGATCCTTTTACCTTTTGACCACGCTGGTTGGACAGAGGGCACACCAGTCAAATTGGTTTGTGGAGTCATTCTGCTCTCCGAGTGTTCTTGTTCGTCAAAGAACACTGGGATCTTACCTTGCACTTTGTTCAAACTCATCGCAGGCACACTAGCGGTTGGCATTGTTTGTTTTACTGACCAGTTTGATTGGCAGATGGAATTGCCAATTATAGTGGATGCCAGTGTCCTTTTACGCTCTGTATGTACTGGTTGCTCAGAGAGCGGGACATTTTTACGAGACTTTTTACTGGCTGAGTGTTCCGATTGGTCAGAAGATTCATCACTGGATCCCTCAGGAGAACCAGGTTGGTTGTGGAAACTAACATTTAAAACTGGACCCTTCAGAGCTGATTGGTCAGGAAGCATGTCGGTAGGACCGGAGTCTTTCTTTTTATCTTTTGAATATTGTGATTGGTCAGACTGCACGGAAGTCTTTCTAAAGACCGAGACATTTGGCTTCCCTGAGGTCCCTGATTGGCCAATGAGTCTTGCAGCCACCCTTGCTGTTTCACTTAGCATCCCAGCAGCGACAGGGGTCTTTTTACTCTTTGAACGTTCTAATTGGCCAGAATGCCTGTCAATCTTGGCAAAGACTGGGGTCTTTTGGCTCTCTGACCATCCTAATGATTGGTCAATGTGCCTGCCAGTCACACTTGAGGTCCCATGTGTGATTGGAGTCATTTTGCTATTGAAATATCCAGATTGTTCAGAGGTCCTGCTTGTGAGTGGAGTGTTTTTACCTTTTGAACATTGTGATTGGTCAGAAAACACGTTAGTCACCATAGAAAACGAGGACTTCTGATTCTCTAAGCAGCCTGACTGGTCAATGGGCAGACCAGCAGTTCCAGTGGAGGCTCCAGTAGAGACTGGGATCTTTTTACTGACAGCAGATGTTTGGCTTTTCTTCTTACAGGGACTCTTGCAGAACAGAGTGCGGTCCGGTGTGGCGCTGGTGGTTTTGGGCCGTCTGTCTTTCCCTGCTTTGCTAAACCACAAGCCGCTCTGAGCCTCCGGCTGCTTCTTCACCTCTTTCACCACGGGACACGAAGGTGGATTGTGGACCGGTTTCATCTGCCGTTCAAGAGCCGTGGGGCACAGAATCTTAGGAACAGAGTCGAGGTCAGAGTAAGGACACTCTCCTTCATCAGGACTGTTCTGAACCGAAGAGTTTTTACTGCTGCCATGTTTCACTGATTTACTCCCACACTTGTTCTTGCTGGGAGGTTTTCTTAAAGTGCTTTGATTGGCTGGGGTTGACGTGGATCGGTTGGTCATGTGACTTGTCGTGGGAGGAGCTTTGGAAAGGGGCGGAGTGAAGGGTGTGTCTGGGATGGAGGCGTCATCTATAGAGGAAAACAGTTTGCGTCTCTCCATCACAACAGCTTCTGCTTCCAGAACACTGGATGTCCACGACTCTTTATAACGCTTCGAGATCTGTGGGAAGACATAAGACACATACATACCTGTTAGTCCTTAGGAAGACATAAGGTACAGTCTTTAGGAAGACATAAGGTACATACCTGGTAGTCCTGAGGTGATCAGTATATAAATAGCACAAATTTTACACACTAACAAAATGTACATGATCATAAAATAATGATTGATGTAACCATCTTACAGTGTTTTTATGTGGATATCATTTTAAAGGTATCAACTTACATTGTTTTTAATAACATTTTAAAGGTAATTACAGTGTTGTTGTCGACCTTCTGTTTCCTCCTCCTGCGAGGTAGGGGGAGCTGTTCAAACTCAAATCCACCCTGAAAGATGTGAGTGGCTCTGCCCTCCACCCAGGCCTTCTCCACTGGAACACCCAACGTCCTGACGTAGTAGAGACGACACGGCCGCTCACTGTCCTCTGGAACGACACAACAATATAAAACATACAAATATAATATAAATACACATACGTCCTGACATAGTAGCAACACTTTCACTAGCTCTGAAAAGACACAAGAATACGCCTTGATGAGCAGCAATCTGGCTGCTAGCCCTGATGAACATCTAGCTTGTGTGATCCAATAAGTGCATTGGATCTATTGGAACACAGGTTCTTGTTTCCATTTCCTGAAAAGTAACCGTTTTGGACATACAAAGTTTCCACCTGACAGTGACGATATTGCAAAGCGTCACATTAGTGCATAGATAGATGCACAATGAGCTGACCTTTGATCCGGTGGTAGATTCCCTGGTCAGGGTCAGAGGTCACCTCACATGGCCACCAGGGCCGTCGGTTGACCTTTGCCCAGATCACTTCTCCTTCTAAGTACTTCACTGATGGAACGTGATTGGTCTGCTTCTTAGGGCTGTTGACCTGTTGAACACATAGAAGTATAGTTGACTATAGGAGAGGAATTAAATAAACCAGCAAACTCTCTACTGGGACCAGTGACATTAAATAAAGATGACTAATAACAAAAACTCTCGTACCTGTTGGATGCTAGTGACTAACCAATATGGCTACCATGCAGACATATCTTGGTCACTCGTGCTCATATTTGTGTGTGTTTTTCTTGACCACAATTTAAAGCCTGCAATTTCAATAGCATGCTATTTGAACAGATGATAGGTTAATTGTTTACCTGGTATCCTATAGTTTCAAATGTACAGAATGTTATTTAGATAGCATGTTATTTAGACAGATGCTAGGTTATTGGTTTACCTGGTATCTTAGATTACTGAGGCACTACACTGTCTCTCTGCATTCTATGTATGTGATTATCTTGCTTATTGTATGTCGCTCTGGATACAGTAAGTGTCTGTTGAATGCTTACATTGTAAATGGTAATTGTAGTAAACTGTAGTCGTCGTAAATTGTAATAGTAAATTGTAATAAACTTGCCGTAGACGGGCTGTTCCCAAACAGGAACAGCTCGCTGTCACTCTCCCAGTCGTCATCAGAAACGTCCCAGTACCTCCTGCGCTCCACGCCAGAACACTGTGACCGCGTCATCACCTTCCCTGATGATGAGGATTTCATCTTGATGGGTGTAGCTCCTCCTGTTGATGATGCCATCATGGTGGGCGTGGGAACAGCGCTGGTTGCAGAGGTCTCAGGGTGACCCTCTGTGTTGCCGTTCCCAACGTTCCCAGCAGGGGGCTCCACGACGTTCCCACAACTCCCGTCATGTCTGTCTGGGTCTGAGGCGAGAGCTTCATGGTTATAGTGATTATAATGATGATAATCATTATCATCTTCGTCCTCGTCCTCGAACAGGGACGATTCGAAATGGAGGAAGCCGTTGGCGAAGGGACTGTTGCTCTCCAGAGAAAAGGCAGGGCTGAGCGGAGCCGGGGAGATGCTAGGGGCCATCTGATTGGCTGCTGGAATGTCTCTACTTCCTGGTTGGAGGACCACTTGTTTCCCGTCAGGAGGAGAATCTGTCCCAGAGTTCCCAGTTTGACAGGAATCTCCCGAGCCAAGATGGCTCCCAGTCCACTCCTCTATCTCCTTCTCCCTCCTTCCATCCCCGGAGCCAAGATGGCTCGTGCTGGAGCCAAGATGGCTCCCAGTCCACTCCTCTATCTCCTTCTCCCTCCTTCCATCCCCGGAGCCAAGATGGCTCCCGCTGGAGCCAAGATGGCTCCCAGTCCACTCCTCTGTCTCCTTGTTCCTCCTTCTATCCCCGGAGCCAAGATGTCTCCCCGTCCACTCCTCTGTCTCCTTGTCCCTCCTTCCATCCCCCGAGCCAACATGGCTCCCTGTCCACTCCCAGCCTTTGTATTTCTCTGCCTCCTTGTGTCGCTCTCTCTCCTTCTTTCTCTTGTTCTTCTCCTTCTTCTTGTCGCTCTTACTTCCCTGTTTCTGCGTCACCGTGGGGGTGAGGTCATCAGGCCGCGTTGCCATGGAGGTGCGACGCTGCAGCCTCCTCAGAGGAGAGGAGGAGGAAGCACTAGCAGACATCTTCTCTGGTGGAGGTCAAAGGTCAGCTGCTGCTGACCCCTTCATGCTGCTCCGCTGTCACTCTGGAAGAAACAGTGCAAACCATGTTATATACTGGCAGTGGTGTAAAGTAACTAAATACATTTACTCAAGTATTGTACTCAAGTACAATTTTGAGGTACTTTTACTTTACTGGAGTATTTACAATTGTCTATAATTTGACTTCTACTCCACTACATCTCAGAGGCAAATATTGTACTTTTGCTCCACTACAATTATTTGAAAACTTTAGTTACTAGTTACTTTGCAGATATAAATTATTACATTATAAAACATACATTAACCACTTTATACATAGGCTATTTGAAAATAGCCGATCTACAAGCTCACGCGTTGTGAGCTTGTAGATCTGTTATTTTCAAACATTTTATTACTTTTACTTTTGGTACTTCAAGTACATTTTTATACCAATACTTTTGTACTTTTACTCAAGTGAATTTTTAATTCCGGACTTTTACTTGTAACAGAGTACGCGCTGTGTCGCTTTTCCTACATGTACTGGTTTCCCCATTGGCTTAAAGGACAGCCAGTGATCGAAAACTGTCGAGAATCTGTCGAGAATCTGTCAAACACATTTTTTCTGTAAAGTCGCTTGTAAATATTAGTAGTTGCGGGTTGCGTTTTTTTGGGCTAATTTCTAAAGTGTTGTTGCTTATTTGGGCTTGCGTCCTAAATGTTTTTTAAACCAGTGGTACGCTGCCCATACCAGATTTGTGTTGTTAAAATGTTTCGAAAATATAGTTAAAGATGCAGTGCCATGATTTCTTTTCCGCCTAAAAAATGATGATCAGGTATTATGATTATTCTAGGAGAAATCATTTTCCCCAAAAAGTGTACAGAAATGGCTAAAATTACGTTTTTATGTGGCCACACCCACCAGGTCATTATGTATGCGTGGTTGTCAGGTGGGTGGTATTCTATCTGAGTTAGCCACACCCCACAATGTTAAGTGAGTTGTGGTAGGCCGTCCCCTGTTATTGTGATGTCATCAAAACAGGGTATTTCCAACGGGCATTTTGACTCAGAGGCTTTCAGCTTTCAGGAAGAAACCAAAAGTACACAGGGAAGGCAAATTTGCACATTATAACAACACCTGGAGGTCTATTAGAGTAATGTTAACTTTGTAGACATGTGAAAACCAGAAAAGGCTCAAAACTATGGCACTGCATCTTTAAAAATGTCCTTTTTGCAGATATACAAGCCCACAACGCGACAACCTTGTAGATCGGCTATTTTCAGATAGCCGATGTAAAGTATATAGGTTTAAAGTGCTCATGTGGCCTAGTCGTTTCTTTGGGGCTTGTTTTCCTAAACTTGGTTGCTTATTTCTCTCACAAAACTTGGCAACAGTAATCATAGCGTGTGTTCCTGCACTGTCTGCACAGAATTGACCTCCACATAGAAATACTTTACACAAAGAACAACTACCTTTAAACACATTTGAAAAACGGTTGCTGTTTGTATACTATTTTAAACACATTAGAAAAACTGTTGCTTTTTGTAAACTATTTTAAATACTTTTGACAAATTGATATTTATCCCAAAAAGGGTGCCATCATGTCATTATTCCGACATCCTGTTGGTCCAACTGGCCTCATTGTAACTAACCCTATCCCTAACCTAACGGTCGGAATAATGGGATGTCGGAACTAAAGTATGAGCGGACCCCCCAAAAAGCTTGACATCAAGCTAACCTTGCCTACATGTGTATTTATAACTTTTTTTCTTTATTTGTTTTGGCTTTTTCTGCCTTTTTTAGATAGCACAGTAGTCTGGCAGGAAATGGGGAGAGAGACGCAGCAAAGGTCGTCAAGATCGGGATTCGAACCCACAACAAGCTGTCAGGCTTGCGTGCCCGGACCGCTACCCTAGCCGCCTGGGGCCTTTTATAACTATTTCCCTTTAATTGTGCACTCAAACCCTGTATGCTTGACCGGAGTCGCTCAGGGCTCTATACTAGAATATTTTCGGTTTTCAAAGTGTTGCGACGCGACACGTTGTGTGAGCTTGTCGATCTGCTGTTTTCTGCGAAAGCTTTCCGCACAATATGGATGCTGGGGTTGAAAGTGGTTAATGTAAACGTATGTTTTCTCATGCCAATAAAGCTCCTTTGAATTTAATTGATATTGATATATATACAAAACACTCCCCATGACTAAACCTACAACCCTTCCTGCTCACTTACTGTAGATCATCTACACCCTGGACAACGCTCCACACGTCCTAGACTCTTCTCCCTTCTCTAAAACACCCTGGACAACGCTCCACATGTCCTAGACTCTTCTCCTTTCTCTAAAACACCCTGGACAATGCTCCACACGTCCTAGACTCTTCTCCCTTCCCAAATATATGTATTTGGCCGCAGACTGAAAATGTTTTGTAGCAGTTTTCTTCTCCCCCGGAAGAGAATATTTGTGTTGTCAAAAATAGCAGATGTACAAGCTTGTATATCTGCTATTTTTGAATAGCCAACGTATAAAATATGGATAAAGGGGTTATAATTAATGCGACGCTGTATCAACAAATGTTGCTGGGGACCCCCTCAAGGACCCCTGGGGGTCCCCGGACCCCACTTTGAGAACCAATTATTTAGATATGATGTTATTTAAACTGATGCTAGGTTCATTGTTTACCTGTGATCCTAGTTTACTGAGGAACTACACTGTCTCTCTGCATTCTATGTATGTGTTTACCTTGTTTATTTTAAGTCACTGAAGAGTGTCTGCTACTGTAAATGCCTACATTGCAAATAGTAAATTGTCATGATACTAGCATGATACTGGTAATATGCTACACAGTCTGATCCTTCATTTGTGATACAAAACTGCTAAGAACATTGTTAATACACACACATATATGATCTGTAACTATCATTACTATCAATAACTATGTCATTTTGACTATGCATGCACATCATGGTATTCTAGCACCTCAAAGGCACTAAAATCAAAACTACATATCTCTCAAAACTAATCAGACTACTAGACCTTACAGCTTCAAAACCGCCATAAAAGAGCACCTGCCTGCAATTTGCAACTGCACCTAGACAAGTCTTCTAGCTTGCAAAATAAATGACCCCCCACAGTTTTTCTGTAAATATATTTTTACCGCCCCTAATATTGATGATTTATTGTATAGTATTGTATGTCTTTATATGTCTTGATGAATTGAATACACAGGACCACAATGGACAACAAGCCCTCAAGGATTTTTGTGTTATCCTTTTAGCGTTATTGCATAACTGTACATCTGTACTTTTTGCAAACCGTTAATAAAGTATTCAATCAAAACTACACCTGATATAATGATCGGTAACTATATATAAGTAATATGATAACTATGTCTGTCTGTTTGTTTGTTTGTTTGTTTGATTGTTTGTTTGTTTGTTTGTTTGATTGATTGATTGATTGATTGATTGAATACTTTAATAGTCAAATTCCATTGTGGTTCTATGTATTCAATTCATCAACAGAGCATAGAATATTAACACATTAATACATCAACAAATACAAATAGCTATATTTACAGAGGAGAAAAGGGGAAAATCTAACTCCACTTGTAGTTTTTTCACAGATGCTTTTTCAGGCCAGTTTAGAAAGAAACCAGTGATTCACATCCTGTAATGGATGGTGGATGGTGAATTTAACACCAATGGATGGTGTTAAATTTGGGGGGTACCAGATCATAAGCACTCCCTCTGGTGTTGTGACTGTTGGTGTCGCTCACGCTGGAGAAGTAGTTAGACCGGTATGAGGGAATTGATCCTCTGAGTATCTTAAATACCAATCCCATTGCTACTTGCTTAAGACTGTCTTCTACCCTGAGCCATCCCAAACTAGCAAAGTGTGTTAGAATTAGATGGGGCTTCAGGCCGATTAGTAGTCGTATCAGTTTGTTTTGGGAGGTCGGAAGCTTAGTTTTTTAGTAACATTGAGGTGTTGGAGAACCATCGAACCATCGGTGCATCAAAATGGCATTGAATGAGGGCTCCAGCTAGTGATGGGTCGTTCATGATCAATTCGTTCAAAATAACTGGTTCATTGCCGTGAATGTGAACAAGCTCGTTCACTTCCTCAAACTGTTATATTCGCGCTATCGTTCATGCCCCCCATCCCCTCCTCCCGTACACAGGACGGGAGGGTGGGCAGTACGTGCGACGTAATAAAAACGCTCCCGCGATGGTGTTTTTCACTAGAAAATATCGCTAATGAACGAGAAGGTGAACGAATCATTTGAGCGAATCATTGCCGTGAACGTGAACAAAATCGTTCGTTCACTGAAATTAACGTTTTTTTCCCACCACTAGCTCCAGCTAGTCTTTAGTGCACTCTTGTTGACAAATCTTGCTCTTTGATTGACTTCCTTCACTTTTGATGCTTCGCCTTGAAGTCATTGTGATTGCTTGTTTGGACCCAAAAATAATGATATCATCATTAATTACTATTAATTAGCTATACAATTTCCCCTCTAGAATCAATAAAGTGATATTCTATTCAAAAAGTATGCCTGATATAATGAGTATGACAGAATCTAAGATCACATCAACTGCTTGTGATCAGCCTTCAAATGTTTAGAGCTGACCAGTGATGCTATGCTCATTTGAGAAGTGGTTGCTCTCTATTTTAATGACGTGACGCGCACGTCGCTTAACACCTACAGTACAGGTCACACAATGGGCAATTGATATGCATATAGGCTAATTCCTATGTTAATGTACCTGCCGTGAGTCGGGAGCCTTTGTTAACTTTGATGAAGTGTGAATTTAAAGTAGTTTTAAATCTATGCGTGTGCCTGCACGTCCCCCTGGCTCAATAAGTGGTTGCTCGGCGTGCAACCCCGTCCACTGAGCATTGCACCCCTGGAGCTGACACTGACAATGTATAATAATAATAATAGGGTTCATGTTGACAGCAAATTTTGGTTTAGTTTTAGTCATACTCTTCTGAATAAAATTCCATTTAGTTTTAGTCATATTTTAGTATTGTTTAAGTCGACTGAATAGCATAAGGTTTTAGTCAACTAAATCTACAGTTGATTTAGTTGACAACAAATTATGTTGGCAGGCCTCGATGGCGTCGTAATGCCTGATTTATAGTAGTTGTGTGGCGAAAATAGCCAAGCTTGCTATTTCAGGGCCGCGACCCACGCGCAACCAAGCATAAAATGACTAGTCTTAGTTCTACTGGAAGTCCCTCCCTAACATTTTAGTC
Organism: Gymnoscopelus microlampas; assembly: GCF_963454915.1. NCBI lineage: Eukaryota > Metazoa > Chordata > Actinopteri > Myctophiformes > Myctophidae > Gymnoscopelus > Gymnoscopelus microlampas. The sequence goes on along the minus strand of NC_139949.1, from coordinate 933,607 downwards.
TAGTTTCTATTTGTTGACAAAAGTGTCAGTATATTTAGTCATAGTTTTAGTCATCACAACTTAGTTTCTATTTATTTTAATGTACTTTTCGTCAGTGAAAAAAGTCAGTCGACAAATATTTTTCGTCACACTAGTTTTACTCAACGAAATGAACACTGAATAATAACACTAATCTAGCCAGTGATCACCCACAGGTACAGAAGCTAACAGTGTTATGTAGAGTCACGTTTCCTATCGCGGTTGGTTACCACCCGGTAAGGTAACCGTTTTCTGTGTAACACAGTCCTACTCTACTGGACGTAGAATGTAGGCGACCCGCGGTAGGTAGGCGCGTCAATGGGGACGCGACGTTTAATTTAAGAACGACGTAACCACGCACGGAGAATGACGCAAAAAAAAGAAAGAAAGAAAAAGAAACACACCCAGGGTCAGTGTGTGTGGTTGTGTGTGTGTGTGTGTGTGTGTGTGTGTGTGTGTGTGTGTGTGTGTGTGTGTGTGTGTGTGTGTGTGTGTGTGTGTGCACACGCACGCACGCACGCGCGCACACACACACACACACACACACACACACACACACACACACACACACACACACACACACACACACACACACACACACACACACACACACACACATCGGACATATAAGGTATATATATATATGTGCATCGCAGCATAGATCACGCAGCATGTGTAGTCTTACCATTCCATTCCACTGTGCGCGGTGCGGGACGTCAGATGCGTCACGCGTATGGCTTTAAATGCGGTCTAAATGTGCGGTTCTGTGCGACTATCCCTCCACACTGTATATATACACACACTACACACACACTGACACACACACACAAACACTGACACTACTGCTAGGCCCTGTATACTCCCCCCTCCTCTCTGAGAGAGAGAGAGAGAGAGAGAGAGAGAGAGAGAGAGAGAGAGAGAGAGAGAGAGAGACGGGGGGATGGCGAGAGCTCTCTCTTTTCTCCCCCTCTGTCTGTCTGTCTGTCTGTCTGTCTGTCTGTCTGTCTGTCTGTCTCTCTCTCTCTCTCTCTCTCTCTCTCTCTCTCTCTCTCTCTCTCTCTCTCTCTCTCTCTCTCTCTCTCTCTCTCT
>NC_139949.1:922500-930000 GCF_963454915.1 Gymnoscopelus microlampas | reverse complement strand
ATACAAAAAGCAAAGAAAAGTTTACAAAGATCATGAAAATGAAGATAAAATACTATAGAGTACTGAAGCCCTGATGTCACTCCCACTAATCCTATGGGTGACGGGCCACAGCGTTATTTCTTGTTTGTTTGATTGATTGATTGATTTATTGATTGATTGATTGATTGATTGATTGAATACTTAATTAACAGTATTCAATCACAGAAAGTACAGTTCTATACAAAATTATGCTAAAAGGATTCAACCCAAGAAGGCACTATGGCTTGTTTCCATTGGGGTACTGTGTATACAATTCATCGAAACATTTAATGACAGACAAATATACAATACTATGCAAAAACATCATATAAACGAGTAGTAATCAAAAATAAAAAATGTACTGTAAACAGTTCGGGGGGGGGGGGGGGGGGGGGGGGGGGCATTTCTGGTGATAGGCTTGGACTTTTTACAGGGGCCAGTTTCGAATTGCAGCAGCATTCCATATTTTAGTGGCATAGCACTAGAACAAATTTAACCTTGTTTGAGCCAAATCTGGGTTGAACGTGATTTGTGGAGCCCCCTCTGGTGTTGCGTTTGTGGACATCTTTGACGTTTTTGAAGTAGTTTGACTGTCAGGTACATGGGTGGCTTTGTGGTGTAGTGTATCTTGTTGACCAGGCCCATTGCAAGTTGCTGTACTCTGTCCTCTACCCTGAGCCATCCCACCCGAGCAAAATGAGCAGGGGTTAAGGCCAAGCAGTAGTTGCAGATGTAAGGACAAGCAGTAGCCTGACCAGATTGCTTTGTAGTGCGGGCCACTAAGTCCATTTTTATGTTACAATAGTTCACTTTGTGATACAAGCGCCAAATTTGGCATGAACAATGCCTAGGACCTACTTTTGCAGAAAAGCCCGTTAGCCACACAAAAAAAAACAATATGGCTGCCATTTTCCAAAATGGCTGCTGGCGAAAGACATTTTATGTGTATTTTGACCTGGATTGTGATTGGATTTAGATTATTTTGGTATTAACATATAGTTTTGACTCCCCCCGCCCCCTCCCCCCGTTAGCTACGCGAAAAAAAAACAATATGGCTGCCATTTTCCAAAATGGCTTCAGGCAAAAGGCATTTTATGTATGTGTATTTTGACCTGGATTGTGATTGGATTATCCAATTTTGATTATTTTGGCATCAGAATATAGTTTTGACTCCCCCCGCCCCCTCCCCCCGTTAGCCACGCAAAAAAAAAACAATATGGCTGCCACTTTCCAAAATGGCTGCTGGGGAAAGACTGTGTATTTTGACCTGGATTGTGATTGGATTTTGATTATTTTGGTATCAACATATGAGTACCCCCCCCCCCCCCCCATGTCTGGATCACAAATTGTTCTAATCGCCACATTTGCAGGCACTCAGCTGTGTGCACTGAACGCCAAAGCGGTAGCACTTGCATCTACCACGACGTTCAGTCTTGCACCGGCTTTTGTCAGTTGTTCACAAATCTGGGCAATTGTAGAGTGTCATCCACGCTACTTGCCAAATGTCATCTTCTGCTCGCCATCCCCAGCTGGCAGGGCTCTCTGTATGCATTTGACATACAGTTGCCTGGCTTCAGACACGGGCAACTTGATAAGTGGCATGCTTCACATGATGTGCAAGAGATGCCCTTGTAGGTGGAATGGCATCATAGGACCTCTGCTTCCATGCAAACAGGTAAAATCTTGCATCATCAACTCCATCAGCAGTGCTGTTCTTGTCATGCACTGTTACTGGTGGGTATTGACTGAGCTTCTGGAAGACATGAGACACTTCAGGCCACACTTGCCGGGTTTCTGTCTTTTTGCCTTTTCCCACGAAAGGCTGACACGACATCACATCCAGTGAAAGTGTAAAAGAAAGGATGCCAATGGATTTTTCAGGGCCAAGATTCTTCACTAAATCCTGAACTGGTAACCAACAACAATACAATACAGTACAGTGCTGTTCAATAACAATACAGTACAGTACAGTACAGTACAGTACAGTACAGTACAGTACAGTACAGTACAGTACAGTACAGTACAGTACAGTACAATACAGTACAGCACTGTGCTGTGCTGTACAATAGCAAAACAGTATAGTACTGTGCTGTACAATACAATAACAGAACAGTACAGTACAGTATAGTACAATACAGTACAGCACTGTGCTGTGCTGTACAATAGCAAAACAGTATAGTACTGTGCTGTACAATACAATAACAGAACAGTACAGTACAGTACAGTACAATACAGTACAGCACTGTGCTGTGCTGTACAATAGCAAAACAGTATAGTACTGTGCTGTACAATACAATAACAGAACAGTACAGTACAGTATAGTAAAGTACAGTGCTGTACAATAACAGTACAGTACAGTACAGTACAGTACAGTACAGTACAGTACAGTACAGTACAGTACAGTACAGTACAGTGCTGTTCAATAACAGTACAGTACAGTACAGTACAGTGCTGTTCAATAACAGTACAGTACAGTACAGTACAGTGCTGTTCAATAACAGTACAGTACAGTACAGTACAGTACAGTACAGTGCTGTTCAATAACAGTACAGTACAGTACAGTACAGTACAGTACAGTACAGTACAGTACAGTGCTGTTCAATAACAGTACAGTACAGTACAGTACAGTACAGTACAATATAGTACAGTACAGTACAGTGCTGTTCAATAACAGTACAGTACAGTACAGTACAGTACAGTACAGTACAGTACAGTACAGTACAGTACAGTGCTGTTCAATAACAGTACAGTACAGTACAGTACAGTACAGTGCTGTTCAATAACAGTACAGTACAGTACAGTACAGTGCTGTTCAATAACAGTACAGTACAGTACAGTACAGTACAGTGCTGTTCAATAACATTACAGTACAGTACAGTACAGTACAATATAGTACAGTACAGTACAGTGCTGTTCAATAACAGTACAGTACAGTACAGTACAGTACAGTACAGTACAGTGCTGTTCAATAACAGTACAGTACAGTACAGTACAGTACAGTACAGTACAGTACAGTACAGTACAGTACAGTACAGTACAGTACAGTACAGTACAATAACAGTACAGTACTGTTTTGTGTTAGTTTGTCCTGTTTTAAGTGGTTACTTAGTTTTTACTTTACTGTTGTGTTCGTTTTATTTTGTTGTAACGTTTCCTGTCTTGTCTCATTACCTTGTGATTAGTTTTATTTCTCCACCTGTGTCCCGTTAGTCCCTTAGCTCAATGGTGCGCATTCTGCGCCTTTTTACACCAAGTACACCCTCAGAAAACATTTGGATTATCCAATCACAATACAGGTAAAAAAAACACATAAAATGTCTTTCGCCGGCAGCCATTTTGGAAAATGGCAGTCATATATATATTTTTTGCATGGCTAACGGGGGGAGGGGGTGGGGGGGAGTCAAAACTATGTTCTGATGCCAAAATAATCAAAATTGGATTATCCAATCACAATCCAGGTCAAAAACCACATAGCATGTCTTTCGCCGGCAGCCATTTTGGAAAATGGCAGCCATATTGTTTTTTTTTGGGTGGCTAACGGGCTTTTGTGAACAAGTAGGTCCAGAAGAAACTTTGTGGAAAATTTGGCGCTTGTATCACAAAGTGAAGTATCGTGTCACTAACAGCCCCTACTATTGGGATGTCTGGACTGAGTCTGGAGCCTTGTTTTTAAGGCCTTTGTGGTGCTATGGTACCATGGGCATGGGGTGCATGCATAGTCGAAGTGACATTGGATGAGTGCTCCTGCTAGAGTCCTCAATGTATTCCTACTGACCAATGAGGAGATCCAGTAAAAAAAATCTTGTTCTTTGGTTGACTTTCTTTGGTTGAGATTTGCCTCTAAAATACAACTCAGGTAATGTTGCGAAGTCTGACAGCATAGAATCTCTCCTAGACGGCTATAAACAGATTCCTAACATACCTAGCTCTGACATCAGAAAACCCCTCCTGGAAAATCCACATATGGAGATAACCGAAACATCCAGGATGGACATCATAGTCCCATGTGGGCATAACTGACATAGCCCGCTCCATATATGGATATGCCTGACACTACCTGACATCACCTATACAAGCTCATAGCAGCTTGTACATCTGCTATTTTTGAAAATATCGCCCATTGCACATAATGGACGAGCCCGCAACTGGTTTAAAATGTTTTTTTGAGAAATAGAGACATTTAAAAAAATAGTGAATACAACATGTCTACAAGCTTTGTTGTCATGGTTACCCGGCCACTATAATCCGACATTGTGGACTCCATATTTGGGCACGTCCGACCCGGGATGCCATATATGGGTCATGGCTGGCTCGTCGTGACCTCATCGGGAGATGATGACGAGAGTGTTCCACCAGACAATACAGTATATAACCAGCTACAAACTGCCAGTAGTTTGATTCGAGCAGAGTTTTTGTCGGTAGCTATTTGAGAGTCTAAAGTAAATAATCTTCAGTTCATCAGAGTGAGCTTTCCTCCAGACTAGCAGAGTTGTGAGGACATATACAACATAAGAAGAGTGACCAGACCAGGAGGTTATAACATGGCCGACAAGCTGGCCGCCCTGGGCAAAGTCCTGGTGCGTCGGCGGGTGCTGGACAGCGCCGATGAGGAGACCAACTTCGCCCGCTGCCTGTCTACGCTGGCCCTCATCTCCATGGGTGTGGGCTCCACGCTGGGGGCCGGCGTCTACGTGCTGGCCGGAGAGGTGGCGCAGAAAGCGGGGCCCGCCATCGTCATCTCCTTCCTCTTGGCTGCCGTCACCTCGGTGCTGGCGGGGCTGTGCTACGCAGAGTTTGGCGCCCGCGTGGGCAAGACGGGCTCGGCGTACCTGTACAGCTACGTGACGGTGGGAGAGATCTGGGCCTTCATCACGGGCTGGAGCCTGGTTCTGTCCTATTTGATCGCTGCCGCCGCCGTGGCCAAGGGCTGGGCCTCCACCTTTGACGACCTGGTGGATCAAAAGATCTCGGGCTTCTTCAAAGCCAACATGGAGATTAAGGTCCCCGGCAACGTCTTTGCAGAATACCCCGACTTCTTCGTCCTCTTGCTGCTGCTGCTGCTTACCGCTGTGCTGGCATTCGGTGTGAAGGAGTCTTCGATGGTCAACAGGGTCTTTACGGTCATCAACCTGTTGGTTTTGGGCTTCTCCATAATTTTTGGCTTTGTCAAGGGGAACCCGGCCAATTGGAATCTATCATTGGAGGACTTCCAAGGTTTCGTGAACTCCACAGAGAGCAGCAAGACTGTTGAAGAACACTTTGGCGTGGGCGGATTCGCTCCTTTCGGCCTGGCCGGCATTCTGTCCGCTGCCGCCACCTGCTTCTTTGCCTTTGTGGGCTTCGACACCATTGCCACCATGAGCGAAGAAGCCAAGAACCCGCGGCGCGCCATCCCCGTGGCCATCATGGTCACGCTGCTCATCTGCTTCTTTGCCTACTTCGGTGTGTCGTCGGCACTCACCTTCATGATGCCTTACTACCAGATCAACGCCCAGAGCCCCCTGCCGGTGGCCTTCGGCCATGTGGGCTGGTACTGGGCCCGATACGCCGTGGCCGTGGGCTCTCTGTGTGCCCTCACCACCAGCCTGCTGGGCTGCATGTTCCCCATGCCCAGGGTGATCTACGCCATGGCTGAGGATGGCCTACTGTTCCGCTCTCTGTCCAAGATCAATGGCAAAACCAAGACCCCCCTCCTGGCCACCCTAGTGTCTGGCGGCGTGGCCGCCGTGATGGGCTTACTGTTCGACCTGGGGCCGCTGGTGGACCTGTCGGTCATTGGGACGCTGTGGTCCTACACCCTGGTGGCCGTCTGCGTGGTCATCCTCAGGTACCAGCCGGAGGAGGAGGAGCAGGTAGGAGGAGGGGATCAGAAGGAGAACCAGCCAGAGGAAGAGGAGGAGAGCTTCACCCTCAAGCTGCTGCTGTTACCCAGCAGGAAGACGCCCACGCGGACCTCAGGCACCATCGTGTACGCCGCCACCATTGTGGCGTCGGTGCTGATCACCGTGCTGTGCGCCGTGCTCCCGGACGTCCCCGAGCTGCTGTCTGCCGGCGCCGGCGTGCTGTCGGCGTGCGTGATCCTAGCGTTGCTCTGCCTGGCGTGCGTGGCCGTCATCTGGAGGCAGCCGCAGAGCGCCAAAGCGCTCAGCTTCAAGGTTCCTCTGCTGCCCGCCGTGCCGCTGCTCAGCGTCCTGGCCAACGTTTACCTCATGATGCAGCTGGACTGGATCACCTGGAGCGGGTTCGCCATCTGGATGGCCCTGGGCTTTGCCATCTACTTCCTGTACGGGATCAGGAACAGCAGCGAGGCGGCAGGCGTACACTCTGCACACAAAAAGGAGCCGGAGAGCCAGAGCAACAAGAGTCCCCTGTACAAGGGGGGTGGCCCCAACGACAGTGACCTGGAGGGTCTCGTTGGCGGTGTGTAGGATGAGAGTGGTTCCATTTGTATACTCTCGGAGTTATAGACCTGTACGGGTCCATTTGGTTCCATTTGAGTTACAGACCTGTAAGGGTCCATTTGGACACCTGGTGGTCCAAAAAAAAAAGCACCAATGTTTACTAGTGAACATCACCTCACGGTCAAACATTTAATGGACTGGTGATGTATATGGATATAAACAGTATAAACAGAAATATGCACTGAAATAAACACAAATAAATCATTAGCACCAGAAAGAGACAACCTGGGGTTCCATCAGCTGTCACCAAAGGCCAGGGAGAAGAAATCAGTCTTTCATAGAGGTTTAAAAGTAGCAATGGACTGGGCAGCTCTGAGGTGTACGGGCACATTTTTCCAGAGCCTGGGGTGGGGAGCAAGGCTCGGTCACCCCTGGTTTTTAGTCTGTGTAGCAGTAGTGGCTGAGACCCTCTGCCTGATTACCAAAAAGCCTAATATCTCCCCCGACCAAGGGGAATTCCCCTTCCCGATCCAAAGTCCTTCTAAATCAGTAGTTCTCAAAAAATTTCAACAATAGCAGATGCACAACCTCACAGCGCGGCAAGAAGTGACGCGCTGTGAGCTTGTATATCTGCTAATTTTTTTTTGCACTTGAAGTTTATTTCATACAAGCTTATTACGTATTTTGCACATACGAACATACACAAAATAAAAACAGGCAAAAGCTAAAATAAAATAAAAATTGCATCACATATTCAACATCATCAGAAAAATGTACAAAGGCATCACAGGCACAGGCAATCAAAGATCATTATTCCAATTTTCAACAGAACCAGTCATCCATGGCCTTCAGGACAGACAACCAAGTCTTTCAATCAAGTACAGTCCATTGACATTAAGGGGGACCGAATCCCCAATCAGTCTGGGCAGCTGCAGTACTACCGGTGTCCATCTGATATTGAAATCCTCTGTCCTCATATGTAGTCTAGCTGTAATGCTTTCCATCAGATATATGCTTTTTGCCAGACTCAAGGGGTCGGCCTACATGAGGCTTTGTCCCCCTTTCATCCATACATGGGCAT
>NC_139949.1:915000-917500 GCF_963454915.1 Gymnoscopelus microlampas | reverse complement strand
CTGTTCCTTTTTGACTATTTCAAAAATAAAATGAAATGTGAAAATAGACGATCTACGAGCGCACAATATGTCACATGGCGACCCACTGTGAGCTTGTAGATTGGCTATTTTCACTATTTTAGAGACAGACGATACCGGGGAGACTTTTTGATTGATAGATGATTATTGTTCATCATAGTTGGTCCCTTTAATTAATTTTTCAGGATCTTTCTTTTTTAATCGAATTGTTCAAAATAATGTATATATTTTATTCATATTTTAGGATTACGGTAAGGGTCAAAGTAAGGCATGTGCATTTTAGGGTTAAGGTATAGATAAGGGTTACATTTTAGTACATATATTTTATGGATATGGTAGCTCTCCATAGCCTAGAAGGAGTTCACCTTAATGGGGCTATGGGACTTTTGAGTATTTGTGCCCGCACCACAGGCTGCATAGCCTCTCGTCTGCAGTAAAAAAAAAAATACTGTTTCGCTTCTAACCAAAACAAAGACGGTTTTATCAACTTGAAAGCCAACTCTACTAAGTGGGAACACTCTGAGTCCCCCATCGCACGTCTAAAATACACTTTTTGGCCAAAATGTTAAATATTTCACCGGAAAGAAAACATGATTTAGTTACTCCGCTGCGCCCTCTAGAGATCCGGTAAATGGAATGTTTCTATTGACAAGGATAGGGAAAGGGTAAGGGGATAGTTGGGGATAGTTTCGGGTGGTACAAAGAAATTGGCAAATTTCTACTAAGTGGTAGGATAGAAAAGTAGCTCATAGAGTGCCTGCTGCAGGTTTATCTTCTACCAGGACCTCTAGTACTGCTGGTTTTATGTCCTACCAGGACCTCTAGTACTACTGGTTGTATGTCCTACCAGGACCTCTAGTACTGCTGTTTTTTATCTCCTACCAGGACCTCTAGTACTGCTGTTTTTTTTTATTCTACCAGGACCTCTTTACTGCTGGTATAATGTCCTACCAGGACCTCTAGTAGCCTACAGCTGTTTTTTTTGTCCTACCAGGACCTCTAGTACTGCTGGTTTATCTCCTACCAGGACCTCTAGTACTGCTGTTTTTTTTATCCTACCAGGACCTCTTTACTGCTGGTATTGTCCTACCAGGACCTCTAGTACTGCTGTTTTTTTTATTCTACCAGTACCTCTTTACTGCTGGTATAATGTCCTACCAGGACCTCTAGTAGCCTACAGCTGTTTTTTTGTCCTACCAGGACCTCTAGTACTGCTGGTTTTATGTCCTACCAGGACCTCTAGTACTGCTGGTTTTACGTCCTACCAGGACCTCTAGTACTGCTAGTTTTATCTCCTACCAGGACCTCTAGTACTGCTAGTTTTATCTCCTACCAGAACCTCTAGTGCTTTTCTTTTGTCCTACCAGGACCTCTAGTACTGCTGTTTTTTTTTATCTCAGGACCTCTAGTACTGCTGGTTTTATCTCCTACCAGGACCTCTAGTACTGCTGGTTTTATGTCCTACCAGGACCTCTATAAGAGAACCGTTCAACCTTTGACCTCAACACATTTTGACGAGACAACACACCTTGATCTTACAATCCATTTATTACAGAATAATTTATTTATTAAAAAAGGTAATTGTCTTATTTGTACATAAAATATCTCCATATTCTTTATATATTCACAGGAAGTCCTCATCCTGAGATTTAACACTTTAAATAAACAACAGAAATAACGTCAAATAATCTTATATATATATATATATAGAGAGAGAGAGAGTGATTTATATTTAACAATCACCATTTTATCAAAATATATCTTTACAAATTTTCACTGTGTGTCTGTGTGTGTGTGTGTGTGTGTGTGTGTGTGTGTGTGTGTGTGTGTGTGTGTGTGTGTGTGTGTGTGTGTGTGTGTGTGTGTGTGTGTGTGTGTGTGTGTGTGTGTGTGTGTGTGTGTGTGTGTGTGTGTGTGTGTGTGTCTATCTCAGTGGCGTCTTCATGTGTTTGTGGGAGGAGACATCTTGGTATCCAAGGAGACGGGGGTCGGCGTAGAGCAAGGCATCGTGGGTAAAAACGGAATCGTTGGAGTCAGAGGAACAGGAAGTAGAAGAGTCCTCACAGGAAGGAGAATACTGCTCAAACGGAGTGGACAGATCCAGGTACTAAAGGGTTAAAACAACATTCATGTTATTACATAGTAATAATCATCATCATCATCATCATCATCATCATCATCATCATCATCATCGTCATCATCATCATTATAATAATCATTATAATAGTAGTAATAATACTACTACTACTACTACTAATAAAAATGTTAGCAGTAATAATAATAATAATAAATGAATAATAAAAATAGTAATAGTAATAGTAATAGTAATCATAATAATAATAATACTTACAGTAACAATAATAATATAATAATAATAATAATAATAATAATAATAATAATAATAATAAGGGTAATAATAATAATAACTAGAAGAAGTGCTCCTCGGAGCACAACTCTCCGCTGTTGGGAATGTTGGGAATGT
>NC_139949.1:887500-910000 GCF_963454915.1 Gymnoscopelus microlampas | reverse complement strand
GTTGTGTAGCTCAGGTGTGTGTTTGTTGATGCCGTAGGCCTCTGCTCGGACGACCAGACCGAAACACCCTTCACCTAAAGGCTTACCCAACACCAAACTACACACACACACACACACACACACACGCACGCACGCACACACACACACACACACACACACACACACACACACACACACACACACACACACACACACACACACACACACACACACACACACACACACACACACACACACGCAAGTGAAGAAGGGAGAAAAAATTACTAAAAGTACACATTACTAAAAGTACACATTAGTATTGTGTTGTAGTTGTGTGCAACAGTGCGCCCCCACACTTTTCGTCGACTAAAACTATGTGGAAAATGTTCGTCGACTACCTTTTTTCACTGACGAAAACTAAATAAAAACTAAGCTACGATGACTAAAAACTAGATTAAAATGTTAGGAAGGGACGAGTAGAGAAGAGATCCAGTAGAACTAAGACAATTCGTTTGGTTGCGCTCGGGTGTTGCACTCTGAAAATAGCAGATGCTGCGACGCGTTGTGAGCTTGTAGATCGGCTATTTTCAGCATGCAACCAAGTGTAAAATCTGTCAAAATATATTTTTGTCAAAATAGTCAAAATATGACTATAACTAAATGACATTTTATTCAAAAGACTATGACTAAAATAAATCAAAATTTGATATAAAAATTAACACTGGTGTAGACGCGCGTTTCTCCCCCGACTGCGTATATAGCATGCTATACAAATAAAATCGCCTTGCCTTGCATATGTGTTAATGTGTGTGTGTGTGTGTGTGTGTGTGTGTGTGTGTGTGTGTGTGTGTGTGTGTGTGTGTGTGTGTGTGTGTGTGTGTGTGTGTGTGTGTGTGTGTGTGTGTGTGTTCCAGTAAAACTCACTTGTCCCGGGGGAACTCCCAGTCGGGGTCAAAGGGCAGGTCAAACTCCATGACCCCTGGCAGCAGCATGGGAGAACAGCTGGAGGACACTCTCATCAACGCAGCACCCGAATCTACAGAATACTACACACACACATAAACAACCATACATTAAAATACACAACATGGGAGACACTCTCTTCAACGCCGCACCCGAATCTACAGAATACTACACATACACACACACACATGGTTCCACAGATAAATATCGTGAAAATATCTACAAGCTCACAACGTCTTGTACTGCGAGGCGTTGTGAGCTTGTAGATTGGCTATTTTCACAATGTTTCCCTCTTTGTTATGTAATATTCAACAATTTGGCCAATTTGGTGTGACATGGTAAATGTCTTAAAAGTCATAAAATTGCAACATTATAAATGCGCAGATACCCTCTTTACACTTATACTGTATGTTTGTTTGTTTACTGTTGAGCCTTTAAGACCAGGAACGCATCAGTGTCGTTTTAAGATGTCTTTGGCTATTAAAGAATAGCAGATATACAAGCTCATAGCGCGGCACCAAGTGCCGTGCTATGAACTTGTAGATCTGCTATTTTTGAAAAATCATGAACATTCATTTGTGCAAATCTTTTTAAGCGGACATTTTTAACTCATGTTACAACTTCCGGGGGAACAAAATGTTTTGAGATGGGGTCCACGGCCAAATAACTTTTTTTTAAACTGCTATGAACCGATGAAAAGTATTAAAAAGCGTTTCTGACAAAACCAGCTAACTCCATTGGATCCTCAAACGTTCTGCTAAACCAGCTAACTCCACCAAAGGGGGTGGAGTTAGCTGGTTTTGACTCCAGGCTCCACCCCCTTTTGACCTCCAACCTCATTGAGAGTTTGGAGGTCCATTTAGCTGTTCTTATCAATGATGAACAAAACCTCCTAACTCCACTTTTTGTTTTGTTTTTGTCATTTCCTGAAAAAACATTTTGGAGTTAGCTGGTTTCTGCCAGACAGCAGAGATATATAGGTATGTATTGGTTTAGAGAGGCATTCTACATACTTGTCTCCTTAAAGGGAACTTGGACAGCTTGTGGACAGGGGGCAGGATATCGAAGGAGTCTCCTCCCCCGCGTCGGACCTGCATCCGACACAGCACCACGATGACCATCGCCATGACGACCGCCAGGAGCCCCGACGAGTACATGATGATGTCACTGTATCTGACGATGATGTCACTGTACGTGATGTCACCACCCGTGGCCTTGTCCCCGGACACTTCCTCCTCTGAGGGAAGGAAACAGGAAGGACAGAAAGTCAAGTCAAGATGTTGGCCGTACCCAGTGGTGGAAAAAGTACTCAAATGTTTTACTTAAGTAAAAGTATCAATACTGCAATGTAGAAGTGTATTCTCCATGCTAATGTATTTGTAATGGCATTTACCAGTGAGTACAGTCAGCCAGGCGGACTGGTAGCTGAACCCTATGCTGTTCCCGGCCAGGCAGGTGTATTCTCCTGAGTCCTCCAGTGTCACGTTGCTCAGGTGAAGGACCTCCACCTCTGACATGTTCACGCCTCCTGTCTGCAAAGCACCAACGAAGAAGAAGAACGGCCGTTACACAATGTGGACACATTGTAATAATAGACTCGGCCGGGTCACACCAAAGACGGGACCCCATGTCTCATAATCAAGGGTTGTCCCTTGCCACACACTAACGTCATGCCCAGGGGGTGTTCTTGTATATCAAGCTGCCTCACGCTAAGGGCTCGGCAAAGCTTACTTTATGACGACTTCAATATATTATCATATGGTTACATATATTATCATATAGGGCTAGTTTTATATATAGTTCTATATATAATCATAGATATGGGAGTGACAACTGTGCCACTCCCATACTATGACAATAGTTCCCTTTTCCAGAAGGTGGCTTTCCTGTTACCTGTTCCGGGTCAGTATCTCATAGCTTCATTTGATTGGCTCAGCAGAACCATTTTGAAATGGAAACTTTCGTCAAATCTAATCTTTTCAAATTGATTTCTTTATTTATGTTTACATTTCAAAAACATGGGTGGTGGACTCTGCATCAGACCGACAATCGTTTGGCTTTGGTTAAAAAAACACACTGAATTAAAGCAATCATCATGTTATATTGGCTTGATGGCCAGGGGTTACCGACCTTGAGTATCTGGACGTACGGCGTGCCGTCGGCTCCATAGCGGCTGCCGTTCCTCTGGATGTGTTTGAGCCACTGGATGTGAGGCTGGGCGTCGCTGTACACCTTGCAGTAGAACTGCACGTCGCTGCCCGCTACCGCCGTGGTGTTAGCTGGTAAACCTGCCTGGAGGATGGGTCTGTGTGGAGAACGCTCTGAGGGGAGAGAGGAGAGGAGAGGAGAGGAGAGGAGAGGGAGAGGAGAGGAGAGGAGAGGAGAGGAGAGGAGAGGAGAGGAGAGGAGAGGAGAGGAGAGGAGAGGAGAGGATATTTATAATGATGATATTCCCTCAGGGTTCATTCATCTCCATGAATTCAAGGCTTCATGGGGTGTGTAATACATAGAAAATAAGTCATTTTTTGGGTGAACTAATCCTTTAAGGCAGGTTGAGTCAAGTTGCGGCGCACACACGTAACGAGTCAATGAGTTGATTAGAGGTGTAATTACCCAGTACATCCAGCAGGTAGCTGTGAGCGATGGCGCCATGTTTGTTCTCCACCACACAGCTGTAGTTCCCTTTGTCTGACGGAACCACGGACTCCATGACCAGGGACCAGTGTTGGTGTCTTAACTGTAACACAGCACATAGACAATACATTATGAACACAACTCAGTGGTGGAAAGTAACTAAGTACAAGTACTCAAGTACTGTACTTAAGTACAATTTTGAGGTATTTATTTTACTTTACTGGAGTACTTACAATCTTCAATAATTGTACTTCTACTCCACTGCATCTCAGAGGCAAATATTGTACTTTTACTCCACTATAATCATTTGAAAACTTTAGTTACTAGTTACTGTGCAGATTTGAATTGTTATTACAAAACCACTTCAGACCTAAATACAACATTGTGAGCTTATAGATCTGCTATTTTCAGAGGATTTTTTATATTGAAAACTTGGAAAATATTTTTACTCAAGTACATTTTGAATACCGGACTATTTCCACAATAGGGTATTGATACTTTTACTTAAGTAAAACATGTCAGTACTTGGTCCATCACTGGTGTTGTGTATGTACCTTTATTCCTCCTATCCTGTGCTCTCCTGTGAACTCTCTTCCGTTCTTCCTCCACACTATGCTAGGAGCTGGACTCCCATTGGCTGGACAGCGGAACTTCACTGTGTTGCCGGCCGGAACGGCGTACAGCTGCTTTTCCATTCGCTGAGGGTGAGTCCAGTGAGGAGCTACACACACACACACACACACACACACACACACACACACACACACACACACACACACACACACACACACACACACACACACACACACACACACACACAGTTAGACAGACAGTTAAAGAGTTAGGCGAAGGGTGAGACAGGGAGGGAGGGACGGACAGACGGACAGACAGACAGACAGACAGACAGACAGACAGACAGACAGACAGACAGACAGACAGACAGACAGACAGACAGACAGACAGACAGACAGACAGACAGACAGACAGACACACAGACAGACACACAGACAGACACACAGACACACAGACAGACATACCTCTAGAGAAGTAGACCTGCTCCAGCTCAGCTGACATGTCGTCCAAACCGTTATCTTCATCATCTTCATCATCACCATCGTCATCACCTGATCCCAATGAGTCTAAAAAAATATTTTATAGTATTATTATTATTAATAATAATAATGATAATCACACACTGAAAGTTGGTAGTGTGTCCAAAACCAGCAGTACTAGAGGTCCTGGCAGGAGATAAGACCAGCAGTACTAGAGGTCCTGGTAGGAGATAAAATCAGCAGTACTAGAGGTCCTGGTAGGAGATAAGAGGGCCTACCTGCTACAGTGATAGTAAAGTTCCTGGTTGGCTTCCTGGTGCCTGGGAGGATGCAGGCATATGTCCCTGAATCCTCATAGGTCACATCAGCGATCTCCACGACAACGCCTCGGATCTGCACGCGTGCGGTGTGCAGGAGGCGGCGGCCATCCTTGTGCCAGACCAGCCGGTGGGCGGGGCCTGGCGAGTCACAGCGCAGCCGCAGTGTGTCTCCTGTCTCTAACAGGAAGTTTTCTGAGGTGTCCTCACTCACATCCTCAAATACATCTGCAACAACACAACATACATTTACTACACAACAAAACACACGTTATCTACACAACTACATAGACTTCTTTCAGTCTTGTTACAGTGACATAAACATCAGTCAGTCTTGTTACAGTGACATAAACGTCATGCAGTCTTGTTACAGTGACATAAACGTCATTCAGTCTTGTTACAGTGACATAAACTTCAGTCAGACTTGTTACAGTGACATAAACGTCATTCAGTCTTGTTACAGTGACATAAACGTCATTCAGTCTTGTTACAGTGACATAAACGTCATTCAGTCTTGTTACAGTGACATAAACGTCATTCAGTCTTGTTACAGTGACAAAAACTTCAGTCAGACTTGTTACAGTGACTGAAGATAATAACAAAGAGCTATTGAACACTAAGCAGCATTGTGTGTGTGTGTGTGTGTGTGTGTGTGAGTGAGTGAGTGAGTGTGTGTGTGTGTGTGTGTGTGTGTGTGTGTGTGTGTGTGTGTGTGTGTGTGTGTGTGTGTGTGTGTGTGTGTGTGTGTGTGTGTGTGTGTGTGTGTGTGTGTGTGTGTGTGTGTGTTTTATTCCTGGTTGCATTCGGACAATAAAAGGTTGAACTTTGAACCTCAGATTAACTACTTCCATTGTGTTGTCTAGATTTTACGGAGAGAGAGAGAGAGAGAGAGAGAGAGAGAGAGAGAGAGAGAGAGAGAGAGAGAGGGGAGAGAGAGAGAGAGAGAGAGAGAGAGAGAGAGAGAGAGTTCTGCTGAGATAGCACACACACACACACACACACACACACACACGTACGCACGCACGCACGCGCACGCGCGCGCGCGCGCACGCACGCACGCACACACACACACACACACACACACACACACACACACACACACACACACACACACACACACACACACACACACACACACACACACACACACACACACACTAATGAACATGTGGACTCTGGCTGAACTGGGATTGTACTGGTGGCGGTGTGAACTGTGTTGTATTACATTACTTTGCATTTTATTGCATTGCATTGTATTGTATTGTATTGTATTGTATTGTATTGTATTGTATTGTATTGTATTGTATTGTATTGTATTGTATTGTATTGTATTGTATTGTATTGTATTGTATTGTATTGTATTGTATTGTATTGTTGGCGGTGTTAACTGTTCAGTTCTGGCCCCTCCCCTTAATCCTAACCCTAACCTCACAAAAATATACCTAAACCTAACCTTAATCCTAACCCTAATCCAGTACTCACATGTTTTACTTAAGTAAAAGTATCAATACTGCAATGTAGAAATATTCTGTTGCAAGTGAAAGTCTGGAATTGTGCTTGTTGATCTGCTATTTTCAAAAGTATTTTTTTTTATAAACTTGTGAAATGGGACATTCTGCATAATGAGTACTTTTACTTCCGGTACTTTAATTACATTTTATGCCAATACTTGTACCTTTACTCAAGTAAATTTTGAATTCCGGACTTTTACTTGCAATGGAGTAATTCTACATTGCAGTATTGATAGTTTTACTTAAGTACAAAATGTTGGTACTTTTTCCATCACTGGTGAAAATGACAGAGCCGGCAATAACTGACACCTATCTGTGAGAATGTGTTGCTCTCTCTAGACCGCTGATGTTCTTGCCACATCTCAACAAGCCGCAGCTGTCCAACACACCACAGATTGTTTGGAGTAGTCGCCATGCCATCTCATTGTTTTTAGGGACATTCTTGGACAGATTCAAAATGAACTCTCAAATGAAACAGAATAAAAATCTGCAGTGGTCTGCAAGGGCTTCAATTACTGAAGATACGTTTTGTTTCTTTAATTATAGGGTACAGTAGTAGTTGTTTTGTTTCTTTAATTAAAGAGCGCAGTAGATACGCTTTGTTACTTTAATTAAAGAGTGCAGTCTAGAGCTGCTCTATGGGAAGAGAGTCTGTAGGCAGCTTCTGTTGTGATCGTGATAAAGTAACAAAAATAAACTTCTATTGTCATTTGATGCTAAAATAATTGCTTTCAACAACACGACACATCATTAACAAGATGTCCAAACTGCAATAATGGCCGTTCATATAGCTCCCAAACTACAATAAAGATGGCCGTTCATCTAGCCTCTAAACTACAATAAAGATGGCCGTTCATCTAGCTTCCAAACTACAATAAAGATGGCCATAAAAATAACAGATCTACAAGCTCACAACCTCGTCGCAATGTGACGCGTTGTGAGCTTGTAGATCTGCTATTTTCAAATAGCCTATGTATACAATAGGGCTAAAGTGGTTAATGTATGTGTTATAATGTAATGATTTATATCTGCAAAGTAACTAGTAACTTAAGTTTTCAAATACTTGGAGTAAAAGTACAATATTTGCCTCTGAGATGTAGTGGAGTAGAAGTAAAAGTATTGGAAATTGGAAATACTCAAGTAAAGTAAAACAAATACCTCAAAATTGCACTTAAGTACCGTACTTAAGTACATGCACTTAGTTACTTTCCACCACTGTGTCCAAAAGTGTCTACCATGAGGTGGGCGTTATTATGAACACTACCGGTTGAGTCTATGCGGTCCTCGTCCTCACGTTGCGTCCTTACCTTTCCCATGATGCATTGCTCTGGTCGGTCCTTTCCCATGATGCACTGCTCTGGTCAACGTGGTGCCGGACAGACAGGAAAGGAGGACGCAGACACACAGCAGGCGTCTGGAGGCCATGTTGGAGCCTGGAACAAACAACACAATGGACCACAGTGGGGTATGAGCAGTGATGGAAAAATAACTCACGTTTTGTACTAAAGTAAAAGTATCAATACTGCAATGTAGAAATACTCTGTTACAACTAAAAGTCCTGAATTCAACATTTATTTGAGTAAAAGTACAAAAGTATTGGTATCAAAATGTACGTAAAGTACCAAAAGTAAAAGTTACTAAAATGTTTGAAAATAGCAGATCTACAAGCTCACAACGCGATGCGACGCGTTGTGAGCTTGTAGATCGGCTATTTTCAAATAGCCTAGGAATAAAATAAGGCTGAAGTGGTTAACGTATGTTTTGTAATATAATAACTTGTCTGTGTGGATTCATGGGAAAAATGCGCAAGACCATGAATCCACACATTTGCATTGACAAAGCATTGTCAGATTCCGCCCCAGAGGTAAAATAAAAGTGTTTCAAATTTACAATATTTGCCTCTGAGATGTAGTGGAGTAGAAGTAAAAGTACTGAAAACTGGAAAAATCGGGCAAAGTAAAAATACCTCAAAAGTGTACTTAAGTATGGTACTTGAGTAAATGTACTTAGTTACTTTACACCAATGGGTATGAGGACCCGAAAATGTGTTCATATAGGCCTATAATCACAATGTACAGAATGGTGTTTAGACTGATGCTATAGGTTCATTGTTTACCTGGTATCTTATAGTTTAAAATGTACAGAATGCAGTGGTGGAAAGTAACTAAGTACATTTACTTAAGTACCGTACTTAAGTAAAATGTTTAGGTATTTGTACTTTACTGGAGTATTTCCAATTGTCAATACTTTTAACATACAAATAACATGCTATCTAAATGATATTTGAATTCTTGCATAAGAAGGCTGATTCTTTTAGAATGCAAAATGACCATCCTTTTTCTGCACGGTGCCATATGAGACTCCAGTGTTTGGAGTCTTCTGGGACCCCCCTCAAGGGCCCCTGGGGGCCGTGCACCCCACTTTGAGAACCACTGGTCTTGGGTGTGTGTTCTGCAGTTTGTTGGGTGTGCGTATTCTTGGAGTGTGTGCTTTATAGTTTATGTCTGTTCAGGACAATTGTGGTCCATGTTTGAGACACAACAAACCTCAACATTTAAGTATACTGTGCGCGCGCACACACACACACACACACACACACACACACACACACACACACACACACACACACACACACACACACACACACCATGCCATTTTTAACCGTATAAGCCTAAAGTCGAAAATCACACTGGCACGCAACAATGTATAAACAGTGGTGGAAGAAGTACTACCACAATATAAAAAAATACTCTGTTACAAGTAAAAGGCCTGTGTTCAAAATGTTACTCGAGTAAAAGTACAAAAGTATTGGCATCAAAATATACTTAAAGTACCAAAAGTAAAAGTACTAAAATGTTTGAAAATAGCCGATCTACAAGCTCTGCTATTTTCAAATAGCCTAGGTATAATATAGGGCTAAAGTGGTTAATGCATGTTTTATAATGTAATAATTTATATCTGCAAAGTAACTAGTATCTAAAGTTTTCAAATAATTGTAGTGGAGTAAAAGCACAATATTTGCTTCTGAGATGTAGTGGAGTAAAAGTACTGAAAATTGGAAATACTACAGTAAAGTACAGTACTTGAATAAATGTACACACACACACACACACACACACACACACACACACACACACACACACACACACACACACACACACACACACACACACACACACACACACACACACACACACACACACACACACCAACACCAGCTATAATGCACCAACTTATAATATTATTTGTCAATAAGGCCTTAAGGTGCCTCTGGCAGAGTGCCAAACAGCTGTTAATTCAACCTTTAGACATGTTTAGATTCAATATGTAAATGTGTATATTAAATCTATAGGCAATATAAACAGCAGATGATATTATGATTTACTTTCAATTTTCAGTACTTTTACTTCTACTCCACTACATCTCAGAGGAAGGTATTGCACTTTTACTCCACTACAATTATTTTAAAACTTTAGTTACTAATTATTTTTTTGTTTTTTGATTATTTTTACAAAACACACCAGATCGGCTATTTTCAAATGATTTCGTTATACATTTTGAACTTTAGTGAAATGGGACATTCTGCACAATGAGTACTTTTACTTTTGGTACTTTGATTATGTTTTGATACCAAGACTTTTGTACTTTTACTCAAGCATATTTTGAATAGGGTACTTCTACTTCTATTTGTAATAGTGTCTAATAATGAATCTATCTAGTATCCAATTACATTGCAGTAGCTATTGATAATTGAATATAAGGCAGTGAGTTATTTACTTGTCTCAACGTCAAATCAGCGTCATAATTGTGTGGGATAAATTAATCCACATCATAATTGCATATCATTTATATGTCAAAGGACCCCAGATTGATTGTACTTGGCTGCAGACCCCCATTTCAGAATATTTTGCGTTACAAAATTATACAAACTTTTGCGCGATTTAAAAAAAACATAATGCGTTTCTGTGTCTGTCAGTGGTGCAAAAAGTACTTCGATTTTTTTTTACTTAAGTAAAAGTATCTATAAACCTATTGTATTCATTTGTATAAGTAGAAGTTCAGTATTCAAAGTTTACTTGAGTAAAAGTACACGTTTTGGTATCAAAATGTAGGCTACTTAAAGTACCAAAAGTAGAAAGTAGCCTGCAGAATGTCCTAAGTTTTCAAATGTATAAAGATCTCTTGAAAATAGCAGATTTGCAAGCTCAAGGCATTTGTGAGCTTGTAGATCTGCTATTTTCAAATGGCCGAAATGAGAGAGAGAGCAGAGCAGAGCTGAAGGGGTTAAAGTAACTAGTAACTAAAGTTTTCAAATAATTGTAGTGGAGTAAAAGCAGGCTACAATATTTTGCCCCCTCAAGAGATGTAATGGAGAGGTAAAAGTATTAAAAAAGGGAAATACTCCACAAAAGTAAAAATACCTCAACATTGTACTTAAGTAAATGTACTTAGTTACTTTCCACCACTGTCTCATATGTGTTCAGATCTTTACCTTTTTCCTCGTAGCTTCAGTTCCTGCAGAGAGTAATCCTCATGTGTGCTCCATTCATCTCTGCTGTAGCTCCACCACCATCAATCTGAATGAAGATGAGATTAAATCCTTATGGTGTGTATTGTTGCTCATATAGAATCCAGTGGGTCCAGGCAGTGATCTGTTCTGAACAACAGCAGCAGCAGAAACTCGCAATAAATCCTTCAGAAAAACACCACAACAGCTGCGGATCCAAAGGAGCGCAAAGTCCACAGAGAATCAGCAGCACGTTGCTTCACAAGCAGCCCAGTCCAGCAGTGTGTATAGTAGATCTACAAGCACACCATCCAAGATCCTATACGGGACTGTCTGGTACGTAGACCTAGTAGTATAGTGATCAGTGATCTGCTGGCTTGATAAACCGATCACTTGTAGGTCACTTGCAACGTTTTCTCCCGCTATAGCCTCGATCCTGTTGCATAGCCTGGTTATAGTGGTAATAGTCTCGTAGTAACTTAGTATTTACCTTGTTGTTGTTTTGTGTTGACTATACAGCATCATGTTTACTCCATTCTCAGCTCTGCTGCTGATCAATAAATAAATGCATCAATGGTGAATAAAGTGCAATATTTCTTTCAGCAGTTATAGTCCAGTATTTGAGTATTTCAGCGTCCGATCCTCTCTCTCTCTCATTCTCTCTCTCTCTCTTTGTGGTTCGGAGCGTCTGTGTCTGTGACAAACCTACTCCAGTCTGGAGGGAGAGCGAGAGAGAGAGAGAGAGAGAGAGAGAGAGAGAGAGAGAGAGAGATTGAGAGAGAGAGAGAGAGAGAGACATTAACACAATGAGAAAGAGAGAGAGAGAGAGAGAGAGAGAGAGAGAGGGGGGTGGGGGTGACAGGGGGAGGGGCGCCTCCTCACTCAGTGCTTAATGAACTCATCAGACATTAGCATTAATTATAATAATTTATTGTAATGCGATAAAGTCATTATGTTGTAATTCGACTGTGTTTTTACTTTGAACGCAGACGTTCTGTAGTGTTGTCGCTGTTAGAGGTTAATCCATGTCACTTAAGCATAAATATAAAATAATAATATAAAAATACATACACATTAAAATATTGATGTAAAAAGACATACATATTCAAATGTAGAGACATACATACACATTAAAATATTAATGTAGAGTGACATACATACACATTAAAATATTGATGTAGAGAGACATGCATACACATTAAAATATTGATGTAGAGAGACATGCATACACATTAAAATATTGATGTAGAGAGACATACATACACGTTAAAATATGAATGTAGAAAGACATACTGTACATAAACGTTGTCATATTGATGTAAAAAGCCATATTTAGCTGTCATATGATAATGAAGCTGTTAAAGTCCACATGTCAGAACTGAGACAACAAGCTTTTATATTTATCATCATTAGAATGTCATAAACTATTTATTACACAGATGATTAACCCTTGGTTTATGCTCTGTAGGATTGTATGCATATATTGTTCAAATAATGTTTATAATTATTATTTAATTATTACACCTCATATTCATGTTCTGTTCTGCTTGTTTTTGTTTGAAATCCTGTAAAATGTCTGTAATGACATGTTCTTTATGTGTGTGTGTGTGTGTGTGTGTGTGTGTGTGTGTGTGTGTGTGTGTGTGTGTGTGTGTGTGTGTGTGTGTGTGTGTGTGTGTGTGTGTGTGTGTGTGTGTGTGTGTGTGAGTGAGGGAGAGAGAGAGAAAGAGAGAGAGAGAGAGAGAGAGAGAGAGAGAGAGAGAGAGAGAGAGAGATAAAAGAAGGATAATTGGCCGGAACAGCAGCCTCTTTACTCTCTCTCTCTCTCTCTCTCTCTCTCTCTCTCTCTCTCTCTCTCTCTCTCTCTCTCTCTCTCTCTCTCTCTCTCTCTCTCTCTGTCTCTCACACACACACACACACACACACACACACACACACACACACACACACACACACACACACACACACACACACACACACACACACACACACACACACACACACACACACACACACACACACACACACACACACACACACACACACACAACCTCCTGGTTGTGGGCAGAAGCCGGGCGGGGCCAATCACAGGGCTTGAGTTTGTCATAACAACAAGTGGCATAAAAGAAAATATGTTATTCTATTCAAAGGAGCTTTTATTGGCATGAGAAAACATACGTTTACAATACATAAAGAAATCTATGCACAATGAAAGGGAATACAGTAATGTGTAAACAACTCACAACCAGGGGTCTGTGGCACATTTTACATTTTTACATTATAACTCTAATTATAATGTTGTCATTAGTGGAGTAGAAGTAAAAGTACTGACAACTGGAAATACTCCAGTAAAGTTAAAATACCTCAAAAGTGTACTTACGGTACTTGATTAAATGTACTTAGTTACACCACTGGAGCGTAAACAACAATCTGGTAACACCCACCCATAAAACAAACATGGGCAAATTCTCCTTCTATAGCACTGCCACCAAGGAATGGAATAGTCTAACCCCATCCCTCAAAAAATGCAGTTCGCTGGGCTCATTCAAAACAGCCCTAAAAACTCATCTTTCTGGAGGCCTAAAGAGGAGCTAGTACCAGTTTGCCTGTAGACAGACAACCCCCCCCCTCCCCCTTTTTTTGTACATACTTTTTATTTTATTTTGCTAATGTTTTTTTTGTATATATTTCATTATTTTCTCATGCCTTTTTTGTACATAATGGTATATTTTTTCCCCCTCTGTATTCTTATGTTGATTTTGAACTGTTTGGTTGCTACTATATATGTCTATGAAATTAATTCAAGGACCCCAATGGAAACAAGCCCGCAAGGACTATTTTGGCCGGACCTTTTAGACAAAAGCATTATTAATGTAACTGTGTTGTTTTACATTCTTTTGCCTAATAAAAATTCCAATCAATCAAAAAACTGATCATAAGACCCAATAACTGAACGTCAGTCTGCAGGTTTTCTTCAGAATATGTATAGACACTGATTTACTATGACACTATGGCACATTAGGAGTCCACTATAGGACTTTTTATTTTCAAGGACTCCCATAAACGGGTCCATTTGGTTCCATTTGTACACTCTCAAAGTTGCAGGCCCGTAAAGGTCATTTAAGGCTATAACTCTTTATATGTTTCTGGTAATATTATTGTCTGCTCATTCAGGTGTATCGGGTGGCTCATTTGAAGCCTATAGGCTACTGTATGTCCATGGCAAAAATAGAATTTCGACAAAAATGTCCACCATAAGCCAGCATGGCGATGATGACCCCTGCTCACAACGCACTGAGCAGGGGTGGGGGGGGGGGGGCACAATGTGCTTGTGTGTGATCATAATTTATAGGCTAATATAATAATTAAAAGCTGTGGACCTGCAGTGATGTCTACACACTAGCTACATGTTTCACAATAACAACATGATCTGATTTATGTACAGATATCCGTTTTACTGTGTGTGTGTGTGTGTGTGTGTGTGTGTGTGTGTGTGTGTGTGTGTGTGTGTGTGTGTGTGTGTGTGTGTGTGTGTGTGTGTGTGTGTGTGTGTGTGTGTGTGTGTGTGTGTGTGTGCGTGCGTGCGTGCGTGCGTGCGTGCGTGTGTGTGTGTATCACTTGTAAACTCAAAGTACACACAGTAACACAGATAAACAGACAATTGGAGACGATAAGAATTGACATACTAGTGTATGTGTGTGTCTGGCACACATACAGACCGCTGTGTGTCTGGCGGACATACGGACCGTTTCAAGAAAGGAGGTGGAAAGATTCAATTCTAGCTTTATTGGCATGAGAAAACATAGGTTTACATTGTCAAAGCAAAAGAAAGAAATGGGGAAAGTATGTACAGTTTGGAGGGATACAGCATAGTGTAAACAGAGCTATGTCCCATTGCAACTTGCAACTTGGGAGAGAACTGGCTTACAAAACCACTAATGTTCATTTGCTGATAGAATCTATACAGCAGTGGTTCCCAAGCTGGGGGTCGGGACTTTCAGGGGGGTCCCCAAATTATTTTGACGGGGGGGTCCCCAGGGTTAGTGGTTTTGTAAGCGGGGACCTGTCCCCGGTCCCCAGATGATTAGCTTAATGTGCAACACTGTTTTCTCACTCAACAGTAAACAAACCAACATACAGTATACGTGTATACAGGGTGTCTGCAAATGTATAAATGTATACAATTTAATGACTTTTAAGACCTTTTTAATGCCAAATTGGCCAAATTGTCAAATATTACGTAAGAAAGAGGAAAACATTCTGAAAATAGCCGATCTACAAGCTGAGCTTGTAGTTCGACTATTTTAACAATGTTTATCTGTGGAACAGAGTCAAACTAAATGTAATGTCTACAATTCCAAGTGCTTGTCAGGGTGGGAGGGGTCCCCAGTTCAAATATGATTATTTTGGGGGGTTGCGGCCTGAAAGGTTTGGGAACCCTTGGTATACAGTACATGTTGGCAAGGGTAGCTTGGTATAATCCCAGATAAGACATCTGCATCTACTATCTTTGACTTTTCAGCACTTAAGCACTTGAGTGCTGTGCAACATAAACTATACAGCGTGTTTGGAGAAAACTATACAGTGTATCCAGTGGTGTAAAGTAACTAAGTACATGTACTCAAGTACTGTACTTAAGTACAATTTTGAGGTGTTTTGCTCTACTGGAGTATTTCCAATTTCAGAACTTTTACTTCAACTCCACTACATCTCAGAGGAAAATAGTGTACTTTTACTCCACTACAATTATTTGAAAACTTTAGTTACTAGTTACTTTGTAGGTTTTGATTATTATTGCAAAACCACTTCAGCCCTATACATTTCGACCATTTGAAAATAGCAGATCTACAAGCTCACAATGCGTTTTCAAAAGATGTTTATGCATTTTAGACATTTGAAAACTTTGTTAAATGAGACATTCTACATAATGAGTTCTTTCTACTTTTGGTACTTTTTGATACCAATCATTTTGTGCTTTTACTAGTACATTTTACTAAGTACATTTTGAATTCCATACTTTTACTTGTAACAGAGTATTTCTACATTCATTGCAATATTGATACTTTTACTTAAGTAAAACATTTTAGTACTTTTTCCACCACTGAGTATATCATGCACCTCATGTTTACATCCTGACCTTATGGATATCAAATGTTCATGGACATATATCATGAAATGACGTCTACAGTTCACACTGCTACTTCTTGATATGGGATCTGCTTCTTCTGTTTCTTCCTGAGAGAGGTCTTTCACACACACATTAACTCGTCTCTCTGACTCCACGCTGATGTCTCATTTACATCACACTGCCACTGGAGTCACTTAATGACCTGGTTTACAAAGAGAGAGACACACACACACACACACACACACACACACACACACACACACACACACACACACACACACACACACACACACACACACACACACACACACACACACACACACACACACACACACACACACACACACACACACACACACACACACACACACACACACACACACACACACACAGCTTTACATGTATTCCTGTGATTTCGGAGACGTGAGAGCCCATCACCATGACAACAAGAGGCGGAGAGAGACGGAAGGAATGTCTTTGTTTGTGTGATGACATCACAAATATATGGGGGGGGGCTGATAGCTGGGGGGCGGGGCCCCTGATATAGCTCACATTGGCCCCTGCTGCCACTTGCTGTTAATGATGAGATAACAGATAGACAGATAGAGAGACAGATAGACAGACGCAACAATAGATAACAGATGCAGGCTGACCATTGGGCGAGTGAGTTCAGAGGTCAGAACAAGGTGACAAAAACCGGCACCCTTAAATCACGTCAATCCCATTTCAGAAACAGTGGTTTTGGCTTTTTTTCTTTCTTTTTCTTTTAAAATTTCTTTGATATCTTTTATTTTTAGTACAACAATGTGCAAACACAGCAGCAAGAACGATGTCCAATATAGGCTCTAAGCACAGCAGCCATATCGTAAAGACATTACTACCTTCACAGGTGTTACCAATGATACTAATGAAGGCTCTGTTCCATTGTGGTCCAGAGTCAGGTCAGGGTGCTGATATTGTTGCATGTTGTTCTCACTGGAAACACTCTGCTACACCAGTGGGTCTCAAAGTGTGGTCCAGAGACCCGCTCCTTGCGGGGGTGTTCCACATGGCAACTTACGGGTGTGTAACTGAGTGTACACTCTCAGAGTTATGGGCCTACGGAATAGAGCACCCATAGACGTATTTAATATCGCGTCAAATAAGAACTGAAGGTGAGAAAACACTAATTCCGCCGAATTCGTAAAGTTTTCACCAGAAACAGACTGTATCAAATATGAGTGACTGACTATCATAAACGATACAGAGCCTCCCTGACAATATCGCCGAGACATTTTGTTTATTTTTGGACCACAATTCTTATATGAGACGATTCTAAGATGACCCAATGTTATTCTCCATAGAGAAATTACCTCCGCGACCCAGGGGATGAACGAGTGACGTCACAACTTGTGTACTCTATACAAGCACCTTAATGATGCATATTCCTACAATGTACCCAGTGGACCTGGGTACATACAGATACTACCACACATTTGACTGCTAGGTGTGAGAAATTGCTGCTATTTGTTTCAAAGGTTTTATAGCAAGCTATCCCTGCTAACATCTAACTATTTCTAACCACAAATGCTCCATTGTCATGGTTTTGTAAACTGCTTTTTCTAAGTTGCAATGTGACCTCATAGCGTAGTTACATTTCTAGTTTTTCATTATTTATTTATTGCACACACTTGCTTTGTGTCCAATAAACATGTTACAGTTTGCATCGGGGGAGGTCATAGGTTAACTGAGGGTAACGGTGGGGGGGGGGGGGGTCTGATGCAGAGAGAGAGAGAGAGAGTGTAAAGGTGGGGTGTCTGTGTGACGTCTCATTAGTCTCCAGGACACAGCAGGTGTGTGTGTGTGTGTGTGTGTGTGTGTGTGTGTGTGTGTGTGTGTGTGTGTGTGTGTGTGTGTGTGTGTGTGTGTGTGTGTGTGTGTGTGTGTGTGTGTGTGTGTGTGTGTCTCTGTAGGTGGAGTCGTATCATTACAATGACAATGACATTCATTCAATGTTTACACCAACATTTATATAAACCACTTAAACCCCTGGAGTCCCCCCAGGGCTCCATACTAGGGCCTCTCCTGTCTACATTCATTCTACAAGCTCACAAACTAGATTAGGCTGTCATGGCTGAATGTTGGCCTCAGAGCAGGGATGGTTCCTCTGCCGTCTGTGTGTGAATGTGAAACTGTGAAGCGTTTGGGAGAAAGGAAGGTGCTAAATGCAGTTTGGTTTAATAATTATAATAACTAGACCATACCCGTGGGGGGATATGCACACATGATTTGGCAACCTGGGAGCCAGCGAACACAAAAACGCTAATAAACAGCGAAAAACAGGCTTAGGTGTTCCATGCATATGGTAATGGTTAATGGCCGTGTGCAAATTCAGATCAATTGCTCCAGCCACTGAGGAGAACCGGGCAGAAAAGATTTTGGGCTCACCGCACAGACAGAGCTTTGTCGAATTATAGGAGGATGATTGTTATTATCGCTCCTTACTGGCCTCCCGGCATGTTTAGGGAACATAGTCTAGTCTAAAACACCCTGGACAACGCTCCACACGTCCTAGACTCTTCTCCCTTCCCTAAAATATCCTGGACAACGCTCCACGCGA
This sequence comes from Gymnoscopelus microlampas, assembly GCF_963454915.1. NCBI lineage: Eukaryota > Metazoa > Chordata > Actinopteri > Myctophiformes > Myctophidae > Gymnoscopelus > Gymnoscopelus microlampas. The sequence continues at coordinate 891,310 of NC_139949.1, read as the reverse complement.
AAGGGCCATCTCTGTGTGGAGTTTGCATGTTCTCCCCGTGTCTCCTAGGGTAGTTAATACCCTCACAAAAACATGTAGTAATCCTGGTCGCTATACCGCCTCCCCCGTGACAGCCGGGGCTCCTGATGGAGGGGAAGGGAACTGGTTGGAATAACGTGTTCCTTCCACGCGCTACGTCCTGCCAGGTGACAAGAAGGTCAGTTGGCTCTCATGCATTGAAGGAAGCATGAGCTCGGCCCTGGCCTCCCTAGGCTGTGGAGGACTGGGGTAGTGCTGGTGTAGGGCTGGTGTAGCGCCCAGGATCACTTAGGAAATTGGCACCGGGTGAAAAAAATGGGTTACAAAAATTGCGCGATAAAAATTAAAGTAAAAAAAATAAAACACACTGGACAACGCTCCACACGTGATAGACTCTTCTCTCTTCTCTAAAACACCCTGGACAACGCTCTACACATCCTAGACTCTTCTCTCTTCTCTAAAACACCCTGGACAACGCTCAACACATCCTAGACTCTTCTCTAAAACATCCTGGGCAACGCTCCACACGTCCTAGACTCTTCTCCCTTCTCTACAACACCCTGGACAACGCTCCACACGTCCTAGACCTAGACTCTTGTCACTTCTGGCTCCCAAACTGTGATACGAACTCCCCATTGCAGTTAGAACTTTAGACTCACCCCCAGTTTCCCCCCATAATCTGAAAACTCACCTCTTCAGACTCCACCCTATCCCGTAGCACTTGACCTAGCCTTGATGACCATGCAGTCTTATATTATTCAAAGGTTAAAACGTAATATAGAGCATGTTATTTAGACAGATGCTAGGTTCATTGTTTACCTGGCATCCTATAGTTTCTATAGTTTCAATGTACACATTTGTTTGTTTGTTGATATCATACTGTTTAGACTGATGCTAGGTTCTTGGTTTGCCTGTGATCCTAGTTTACTGAGGCACTACACTGTCTCTCTGCATTCTATGTATGTGTTTACCTTGCTTATTGTAAAGTCACTCTGGATAAAGAGCATCTGATAAATGCCTACATTGTAAAATGTGTTATTGTGATCATTCTGTATTTAATAGAACATTATTACTACTTATATTTTCTTCATCTTCGTCTTCAAAAATCCGTGGGACACAGTTGAGCACCTGCACCGAAAAAACTATGCAAACCCCCCCCACACCCCCTCATGCTCCAGGGTACACACATCTCTCTCTCTCTCTCTCTCTCTCTCTCTCTCTCTCTCTCTCTCTCTCTCTCTCTCAGGGGGGGAGGGGAGGGGAGGGGGGTATATATCTCTGTTTCAGTAATCCTACAGATCAACAGCCTGAAGGTTAAAGGGTCAGAGTGGAGTCTGAGAGTTCACATTGTTTGACCCCTGAGAGAGGGCGAGAGAGAGAGACAGACACAGAGAGAGAGAGAGAGAGAGAGAGAGAGAGAGAGAGAGAGAGAGAGAGAGAGAGAGAGAGAGAGAGAGAGAGAGAGAGAGAGAGAGAGAGAGAGAGATAGAGCGAGACACACACACACAGAGAGAGAGAGAGAGAGAGACAGAGAGACAGAGACAGAGACAGACAGACAGACAGACAGTCAGACAGACAGACAGTCAGACAGACAGACAGACAGACAGACAGACAGACAGACAGACAGACAGACAGACAGACAGACAGACAGACAGACAGACAGACAGACAGACATAACTGTACATAATTTTGTTAGGGTTTGATCGTTTTGTTCCACTCTGGCTTTGGCAATGTATGTTGATGCTACTTCTCACAAATCCTTTTCAAGACATTCTGACAAAAAGAAAGAAAAGTCTCTTCTCTCTCTCTCTCTCTCTCTCTCTCTCTCTCTCTCTCTCTCTCTCTCTCTCTCTCTCTCTCTCTCTCTCTCTCTCTCTCTCTCTCTCTCTCTCTGTGTGTGTGTGTGTGTGTGTGTGTGTGTGTGTGTGTGTGTGTGTGTGTGCCCCCCACCCCTGTGCCCCCTCACTCTCTCCCTCTGTCTGTCTGTCTGTCTGTCTGTCTGTCTGTCTGTCTGTCTGTCTGTCTGTCTGTCTGTCTGTCGTCTGTCTGTCTGTCTCTCTATTTTAATTCAATTCAAAGGTGCTTTATTGACATGAGAATACATTCCCAAAGCAAAATTGGAACAAAACAATCAAAACAAAACAATGTATGTACAATTAAATGGGAATAAACATAGCTAGTAAACAAAGCTATGTTACAGTACATTGCAACTTAGAGAAAACTATCTTACAAAACCATAAGAATTGTGCTTTTTTTCTGTCATAAACAGCTAAATATCCACATGGGTTAGCTTGGGACAAACTGTTGAAACTGCATTTTCAACTGTATTTAAAGGTGCTCTGTTTGTACAGTAAGTACATATGTCTATGTACCCAGGTCACTGTTTGTATGTACACATTTCTATGTATTATATGAGACAATTCTAAGATGACCCAATGTTATTTTGATATTTTACACATCCTAGACTCATATTCCTACACTGTACCCAGTGGACCTGGATACATATACTACCACTCATTTCTATGTATAATACACAATGATTTGTAGTTTAAGGTGGTTTTATTACATAGTGCAGGAATACACAATGATTTGTAGTTTAAGGTGGTTTTATTCCATAGTGCAGGAATACACAATGATTTGTAGTTTAAGGTAGTTTTATTCTATAGTGCAGGAATACACAATGATTTGTAGTTTAAGGTGGTTTTATTACATAGTGCAGGAATACACAATGATTTGTAGTTTAAGGTGGTTTTATTCCCTAGTGCAGGAATACACAATGATTTGTAGTTTAAGGTGGTTTTATTCCATAGTGCAGGAATACACACAATGATTTGTAGTGGTGGTTGTATTCCATTAGACACCATATGGGAGTTTTTTGTTAATAGCCATGTTTTCAAACTCCTTGATTGTAAATCTGTGGGAAGTGTGTGTCTGTGATGTCTTAGTACAGTGCATGGGCAGGTGGTCAGTGGTGTAAAGTAACTAAGTACATTTACTTAAGTATACTTTTAAGGAATTTTTACTTTACTGGAGTATTTCCCATTTTCAGTACTTTTACTTCTACTCCACTACATCTCAGAGGCAAATATTGTACTTTTACTCCACTACAATTATTTGAAAACTTTAGTTATTAGTTACTTTTCAGATTATGATATTATAAAACATACATTAACCACTTTAGCCCTATTTTATACATAGGCTATTTGAAAATAGCAGATCTACAAGCTCACAACGCGTTGCATCGCGACGTGTGAGCTTGTAGATCGGCTATTTTCAAACATTTTAGTACTTTTACTTTTGGTACTTTAAGTGCATTTTGATATCAATACTTTTGTACTACTTTTACTCAAGTCAATTTTGAATTCTGGACTTTAACTTGTAACAGAGTATATAAATTGCAATATTGGTACTTTTACTTAAGTAAAGAATTTGAGTACTTTTTCCACCACTGCAGGTGGTTAGGAAGTGTAGCTTAGTTTTTACCTCATTTTGTGTGCAGTGGGTGCACACAAAATGTCTGTCTGTCTGTCTGTCTGTCTGTCTGTCTGGCTGCCTGCCTGCCTGCCTGCCTGCCTGCCTGCCTGCCTGCCTGCCTGCCTGCCTGCCTGTCTGTCTGTCTGTCTGTCTGTCTGTCTGTCTGTCTGTCTGTCTGTCTGTCTGTCTCTCTCTCTCTCATTGTTCTTGTGGAGAGGTATTATCAGATCAGCGGTTGGATTAGGAGATAAAGGCATGAGAGGAGAGGCCGGTTCTGAAGACGTAAGCTTGTCTTAAGGGCCACAGCTGTCAGGAATG
>NC_139949.1:802500-882500 GCF_963454915.1 Gymnoscopelus microlampas | reverse complement strand
AATGTATTTAATTTTGATTATTTGAATAACCGTTTTCAAAAATATTGTGTACATGTCAGCAGTGGTGGAAAAAGTACTCAAATGTTGAGTAAAAGTATCAATGCACGATTTTCCTGTCAATTAGTTATTTTTTTTAGACACCAGACAGTCCCCTGTTCGTTTGTCAACAATGATCTAAATGGGAAGTTTATTTCAGCAGCTAGAATGTGACTGGCTGTCGGGTGGAAATCTTGTATGTTCCTTTTTTATTATTATTTAAAAACAATTTAAAATCGTGAAAATAGCCAATCTACAAGCTGTAATTATTAATAATTAAGAAATACTATATTTTAAAGAGTGAAAAATCAACTAAAGTCATTATTAGTGCAAGTTCAAAAATAGCAGATCTACAAGCTCAGAACGCGTGCATCGCAACACGTTGTGAGCTTGTAGATCTGCTATTTTCAAATAGCTTATAGGTATAAAATAGGGCTAAAGTGGTTAATGTATGTTTTATAATGATTTATATCTGCAAATGAACTAGTAACTAAACATTTAAAATAATTGTTGTGGAGTAAAAGTATAGACAATTGGAAATACTCCAGTAAAGTAAAAGTACCTCAAAATTGTACTGGAGTACAGTACTTGAGTAAATGTACTTGTTACTTTACACCACTGCACATCAGTGAAGAAAAAAAGAAAAAACGCTGGGAACATCCATTTACAAGTGACTTTGCAGGGAAACAAGCCCAAAGTCGCTTATAATAAAGCAGACCTGGCTGCCCTATACCCTAGGCTGAAAGCAATGTCTCAAGAACAGCAGAGGGGGCGCTGTTTTTCCTTTTTATTTGTAAATGGGTTCCCACATTGGTCTGTGAGGGCCTTTACTGTTCTTATAAGCGACTTTGGGCTTGTTTCCCTGCAAAGTCACTTGTAAATGGATGTTCCCAGCGTTTTTTCTTTTTTTCTTCACTGATGTGCAGTGGTGTAAAGTAACAAGTACATTTACTCAAGTACTGTACTTCAGTACAATTTTGAGGTACTTTTACTTGACTGGAGTATTTCAAATTGTCTATACTTTTACTCCACAACAATTATTTGAAATGTTTAGTTACTAGTTCATTTGCAGATATAAATCATTATAAAACATACATTAACCACTTTAGCCCTATTTTATACCTATAAGCTATTTGAAAATAGCAGATCTACAAGCTCACAACGTGTTGCGATGCACGCGTTCTGAGCTTGTAGATCTGCTATTTTTGAACTTGCACTAATAATGACTTTAGTTGATTTTTCACTCTTTAAAATATAGTATTTCTTAATTATTAATAATTACAGCTTGTAGATTTTCACGATTTTAAATTGTTTTTAAATAATAATAAAAAAGGAACATACAAGATTTCCACCCACAGCCAGTCACATTCTAGCTGCTGAAATAAACTTCCCATTTAGATCATTGTTGACAAACGAACAGGGGACTGGTGTCTAAAAAAAATAACTTATTGACAGGAAAATCGTGCATTGATACTCTTACTCAACATTTGAGTACTTTTTCCACCACTGCTGACGTGTACACAACATTTTTGAAAACGGTTATTCGAATAATCAAAATTAAATACATTAATTAATTTATTGAAATTAGCACCCAGAAAATAGCCAAAACTGAGCACATTTCGATCTATAAGGCCAAATCTAATTTGAAAAAAAAAAAATTAAGAGTATATGAAAGCCAATTAAAATGTTTATACTATTGGAATCTTACACACCTGCTCCCAATTAATTACATCACCACAGCGCAAAAGTAGGTCAAATCAATCAATCTCTCTCTCTGGGAGCGACAATGAGAAACAGTGAATGTAGGTTTTCATAGACATGGTCGCTTGTTTCTCTCACATAATCTGGCAACACTGATAGATAGCACGCTGCATGTTGTTGACACTACTTCTCTGCCACATGGCTACTCCAGTCGGCCAGTCGGCTAGCCCGTTGGCTAGCCCGACTGGACATGTCCGGTCGGCCCTGGGTCGGCCGAAAAGGTCCCAACGGACCCCCGACGGACCCCTAACCGACTGGCCGACTATATACGACGCTTCCCGACGCCGATTCAGCCCCGATTCGGTGCGGTCTGGGAGCCCCTAGGGCGCGCTCCCACCGCACTTTTATTTTACCTCTGGGGCAGAATCTGCCAATGCATTGTCAATGCAAATGCGTGGATTCCTGGTCTTGCAGATTTTTTCCAAGAATCCACGCATTTGCATTGACAAAGCATTGGCAGATTCTGCCCCAGAGGTAAAATAAAAGGGGAGGCATACGATAATCCGACATCCCATTTCTCCGACTATGTGGCATCCGCGTGCGGTTAGGGTTAGGGTTCGGGTTTGGTATAGGGTTAGTATTGGAACGTGGTGGGAGCGCGCCCTTACAAGTAAAAGTCCGGAATTCTAAATGTACTTGAGTAAAAGTACAAAAGTATTGGTATCAAAATGTACTTAAAGTACCAAAAGTAAAAGTACAAAAATGATTGAAAATAGCAGATACAAGCTCACAACGCGTCGCACCGCGACGCATTGTGAGCTTGTAGATCGGCTATTTTCAAATAGCCTAGGTATAAAATAGGGCTAAAGTGGTTAATGCATGTTTTATAATGTAATAATTTATATCTACAAAGTAACTCGTAACTAATGTTTTCAAATAATTGTAGAGGAGTAAAAGTACAATATTTGCCTCTGAGATGTAGTGGAGTAGAAGTAAAAGTATAGACAATTGGAAATGCTCCAGTAAAGTAAAAGTACCTCAAAATTGTACTTAAGTACAGTACTTGAGTAAATGTACTTAGTTACTTTACACCACTGGACATTGAGGTGGAGAACCAATAGGTGCAAGTATAATCAAAATGGCATTGAACGAGTTCTCCAGCTAGGGTCTTTAGTGCACTCTTGTTGACAAACAAGGACGTCCTGTCCAAAAATGTTCTTTGATTTTCTATTATACCAAGGTTATGTTTGGACCCAAAAAGAATGGATTCTGTTTTACCGAGGTGTAATGACAGTTTATCGGAAGGCCAAGTGCGGATTTTGAGTTCTGAACTGAGGGTTTCCTCCACCGGCGTTTTGTCCTCGCCCGAAAGACCAAGAGTGCTGAGTCATCAGAGAACAAGAGCAAATTGCAGGAAGTGGCGGAAAAAGTACTCAAATGTTTTACGTAGGTAAAAGTATCAATACTGCAATGTAGAAGTACTCTGTTTGTCTGTTACAAGTAAAAGTTTGGAATTACAAATTTACTTGAGTAAAAGTTCAAAAGTATTGGTATCAAAATGTACTTAAAGTACCAAAAGTAAAAGTACTAAAATGTTTGAAAATGGCAGATAACAAGCTCACAACGGGTTGCGATGCGACGTGTTGTGAGCTTGTAGATCTGCTATTTTCAAATAGCCTAGGTATAATATAGGGCTAAAGTGGTTAATGTATGTTTTATAATGTAATCATTTATATCTGCAAAGTAACTAGTAACTAAAGTTTTCAAATAATTGTAGTGGAGTAAAAGTACAATATTTTCCTCTGAGATGTAGTGGAGTAGAAGTAAAAGTATTGAAAATTGGAAATACTCCAGTGAAGTAAAAGTACCTCAAAATTGTACTTAAGTAAAGTACTTGAGTAAATGTGCTTAGTTACTTTACACCACTGGCTACAGGCTGCTTTCATGTCGTTAATGCACTGTTTCCCAAACAGTGGGTCGGAACCCATGTTTGGGTCGTGGACCAATTTTTATTGGTCGTGAGTAAAAATCTGCTGTTTTCACCAGTTTGGGTCCCGGGCAAACGTCTAATTTCTCTTTTGGGTCTTGAGCTAAAGGAGTTTGGTAACCACTGCGTTAATGTACAGAAGGAACAGTAACGGCCCTAGTATGCTATACTACTTCTTGGCCTTAAACATACAACCCATCTAACCCCTGCTCATTTTGCTTGGGCTGGATGGCTCAGGGTTGAGGACAGAGTACAGCAACTTGCAATGGGCCTGGTCTACAAGATACACCACAACATTAAGATATGCAGGTACCTGTCAAAATACTTCAAAAATGTAAATGAAGTCCACAATCACAACACTAGAGGCAGCTCCACTGATCATGTCCAAGTTGTCCAACCCAGATTTGGCACAAACAAGGGAATGAACTCGTTCTCATGCTATGCAACAAAAATATGGAATGCCTATACTAAAGGAGTAAAGGAGTGTAAAACCCTACTCACTTTCAAAACTGCCCTAAAAATATATCCTCAGGAGACTGCAATTCCAAACTGGCCCCTGTCAAAGTCTTAACCCAACCCCCCCTCCTTGAACTGTTTATTGTCTCCGCCAGGAGACTATGTTTTCGTTCTGGTCCTTCCGTGTGTCCACCAAGCTAACATTGGTCAAGCTTCACGTGACACGTGACAATATGTTGAAAGGGTGTGCTTTGATTGGCTAGCGAGACACATGATGAAATAGAGCCCTATAAATAGGTGTGTCACTTCAAAAGATCATTTATATCTTTTGAAGTGAGGTAAGACAGGATTAATCAGGAACAGTACTGGCGGAGACCAGTGCTCCGAGGAGCACAGGTCTGTCAGTTTTCTTAAATGTCATCATGATTTGAGTGCGTGGGGAGTTTAGAGGACCCTTGTATTGTGAACTGTACTTCCATGTACCTTTTCCATGTCTTTCTAAATAAAGTATTTCAATCAATCAATTCCCTGAGGAACCCCACAGTTTACCGGGGAGGGGCAAGGAGGACAGGGTTCCATTTACAATGGGACGTGTGGAAGAGGTGACAACACTGCCTTCCTCAAGGCAAGCCACAGGTTACCATAGCAACCTAATAAACTCAAACCACAGGTTGCCATAACAACCTAATGGCTTCTTTAAAGTAGTGGCTCACTAAAAACAGTACAGTTTAACCCTCAACAACGTCATTTAAATGAGGGTTTAAAACGGTTTCTTTTAAGACGAGAGTTATTACTGAGGTTGTGCAGCCTGTAGTTTGGTCACTGAAAACACCAAGTAGGCCACGGTTTAAACCCTCAACAACTTAAGGCCATTTAAATGAGGATTTTTAAAGTCTTTTTCGTTTCGTTTGACGCTGGACACGGAGGCAGAACTTCCTGTGTGTCCGTTTTCCCGTTCGCTGCTTTGTAATCATCAGAGTGATTGCAGGATGTGTAGTCTGATGTACGTCAACAGTGTGTGTGTGTGTGTGTGTGTGTGTGTGTGTGTGTGTGTGCGTGTGTGCGTGTGTGCGTGCGTGCGTACGTGCGTGTGCGTGCGTGCGTGTGTGTGGGACATCTACGTCACTTTCACACATGCACAGGAACCTGGCTGCAGTTATCTCAATTTTAAACAGTTACTGTGAATGTTCTGTATCTACGAACGTTAATAATGTCAGACTCACCAGGACCTCACAACACGTTGCATCGCAGCGTGTTGTGTGAGCTTGCAGATCTGCTATTTTCACTAGTTTGGGTCCCGGGGTTCAACCCGGTCGTTTACGGTGTTGACAGGATATTCAAAGCGAGTGCTATGGACAGTCTATCTCTACTGTCGGGCAGAAACGAGCCATGTCCAAAATATTAACTTTTCAGGAAATGAAGAAAACAAAACATGTTTTTAGAACAAACATGCCTCCCTCATCAAAGTTGGTATGGTGACTTTATACATTAAGATACTTGAATGTGTCCTTATAATAACCCAGCCACTCCTAGAGTGCCGGTCCCAAGCCCGGAAAAATGGGGAGGGTTGCGTCAGGAAGGGCATCCGGCGTAAAACCTATGCCAAATAAACTATGCGGATCAGGATACAGGCTTCTATACCGGATCGGTCGAGGCCCGGGTTAACAACGACCGCCTCCGGCTACTGTAGGTAGAAAGAAAAGAAGAGGAGGGCAGCATGTCCAGAGGAGGAGGGAGAAGAGAGCGGGGAGGAGGGAGGAGGTGAGGGTAGGAACCCTGAACGTTGGCACCATGTCTGGCAAAGGGGGTGAGATAGTGGATATGATGGAGAGAAGAAAGGTAGACATATTGTGCGTGCAGGAGACCAAGTGGAAGGGGAGTAAGGCCAGGAGTATGGGGAGAGGCTACAAACTCCTCTACTATGGGGTGGACGGGAAAAGAAATGGGGTAGGAGTAATCCTAAAGGAGGAGTATGCTAGTGGAGTGGTAGAAGTGAGGAGAATATCAGACAGAGTGATAGCTGTGAAACTCGTGAGGGAAGGGCTAATACTTAATATCATTAGCGCATATGCCCCCCAGGTGGGATGTGGGATGGAAGAGAAAGAAGAATTCTGGAGCAGGGTAGATGAAGTGGTAGAGAGCATACCCGCAGGGGAGAGAGTTGTGATTGGAGCAGACTTCAATGGGCATGTAGGAGAAGGTAACAAGGGGGATGAGGAGGTGATAGGAAAGTATGGTGCCAAGGAGAGAAATGTAGAAGGGCAGATGGTGGTAGACTTTGCAAAAAGGATGAGGATGGCAGTAGTGAATACATACTTCACGAAGAGGGAGGAGCACAGGATAACATACAAGAGTGGGGGTAGGAGCACACAGGTAGACTATATCCTATGTAGAAGGGGTAATCTGAACGAGGTTAGGGATTGCAAGGTGATTGCAGGAGAGAGTGTAGCTAGACAGCACCGGATGGTGGTCTGTAGGATGACAGTGGAGGTCAAGAGGAAGAAAGTCCAGGGAGGGAAGAGAGAGCGACGGATCAAATGGTGGAAGCTAAAGAGAGAGGATTGTTGGGGGGAGTTCAGGGAGGAGGTCAAACAGGCGTTAGGTAGGAGAAAAGAGCTGCCGTTAGGTTGGCCAGCCACAGCAGAAGTTATGAGGGAGGCAGCAAGAAAGGTACTTGGCATGTCTACAGGAAAAAGGAAGCAAGAAAAGGAGACCTGGTGGTGGAATGAGGAAGTGCAGGAAAGTGTACAGAGGAAGAAGTTGGCGAAGAAGAAGTGGGATAGGATGGGAGATGAAGAGAGTAGACAGGCATACAAGGCGACACGGCAGGAGGTGAAGAGAGAGGTGGCAAAGGCAAAGGAAAGGGCATTTAGTGAGTTGTATGAGAGGCTGGAAACCAAGGAAGGAGAAAAGGACTTATATAGATTAGCTAGACAGAGGGACCAGGCAGGGAAGGATATACAGCAGGTTAGAGTGATAAAGGATAAGGAGGGCAAGGTGCTTACCAGTGAGGACAGTGTGATGGGAAGGTGGAAGGAGTATTTTGAAGAGTTGATGAATGAAGAAAATGAGAGAGAGAGGAGGACAGACAGTGCGGAGGCAGTGAACCAGGAAGTGCTACAGATTAGCAAGGAGGAAGTGAGGGCAGCTATGAGGGGAATGAAGAGAGGGAAGGCGGTAGGACCAGACGATATACCAGCGGAAGCCTGGAGTTGCCTAGGAGAGTTAGCAGTGGACTTTTTGGCAAGATTGTTCAACAACATCTTGGCCAATGAGAAAATGCCAGAGGAGTGGAGGCAAAGCGTCCTAGTGCCCATTTTTAAGAACAAGGGAGATGCACAGAGCTGCAGCAATTACAGGGGTATTAAGCTGATCAGTCATAGCATGAAGCTCTGGGAAAGAGTAGTAGAGACCAGATTGAGAGCAGAGGTGGACATCAGCGAGCAGCAGTATGGGTTCATGCCAGGGAAAAGCACAACAGATGCATTGTTCGCCCTGAGAATGCTGATGGAGAAGTATAGAGAAGGACAAAAGGAGCTACACTGTGTATTCGTAGACCTAGAAAAGGCATACGATAGGGTACCAAGAGAGGAGCTGTGGCACTGTATGAGGAAGTCAGGAGTGGCAGAAAAGTATGTGAGAGTAGTACAGGACATGTATGAGGGTAGTGAGACGGTGGTGAAGTGTGCAGTGGGAATGACAGAGGGTTTCAAGGTCGGGGTGGGATTGCACCAAGGGTCGGCCCTCAGCCCATTCCTATTCGCCATGATGATGGACAGGCTGACAGATGAGGTCAGGCAGGAGGCCCCGTGGACCATGATGTTTGCAGACGACATCGCAATTTGTAGTGAGAGCAGGGAGCAGGTAGAAGAAAATCTAGAGAAGTGGAGACATGCACTGGAGAGAAGAGGGATGAGAGTGAGCAGGAGCAAGACAGAGTACATGTGTGTAAATGAGAGGGAGGAAGGAGGGGGGGTGAAGATGCAGGGAGTGGAGGTACCGAAAGTGCACGAGTTTAAATACTTGGGGTCAACGGTGCAGAGTAGTGGAGATTGTGGCAGGGAGGTGAAGAAGAGAGTGCAGGCGGGGTGGTGCGGGTGGAGAAGGATGACTGGGGTGATCTGTGACAGAATGGTACCAGCGAGAGTGAAGGGAAGGGTCTATAGGAGTGTCGTGAGACCAGCCATGCTGTATGGACTAGAGACTGTGGCACTGACCAGCAGGCAGGTGACGGAGCTGGAGGTGGCAGAAATGAAAATGCTGCGCTTCTCTCTGGGAGTGACGAGAGTGGACAAGATCAGGAATGAGTACATAAGGGGAAGCGCTCACGTGGAACCGCTGGGACAGAAAGTGAGAGAGGCAAGACTGAGGTGGTATGGTCATGTGCGGAGAAGGGAAGGGGAGTACATTGGGAGGAGGATGCTGGAGATGGAGCTGCCAGGGAAGAGGAGGAAGGGAAGGCCGAAGAGAAGGTACATGGACGCGGTGAAGGAGGACATGAAGGTAGTGGGCGTGACGGAGGAGGATGCAGAGGACCGAGCCAAATGGAAGCGAATGATCCGCTGTGGCAACCCCTGACGGGAGCAGCCGAAAGACAAAGAAGAAGAAGAATGTGTCCTTATAATCACTTTACCCAAATACAGCTCAAGTGGAGTTAGGAGGTTTTTGACCATCAATGTTTTTGAATGTTTTTCTTCCCGTCTGACTTTGTCATTCTAATCAATGATGGAAAAAACAAATCTCCAAAGTTGGAGTTAGGTGGTTTGACCGACAGTTTGAGGATCCAATGGAGTTAGGAGGTTTAGCCTTTAAGCGCTTTTTAACACTTTTCATTGGTTCATACATTTGTAAAACCCACTCACAGATGCAAAGCGTGTTCAATTGCACTGATTTATAAAAAAAAAAAAAAAAAAAAAAGGAGAAACATGGAGATAGCTGGATTCTGCCCCGCAGTGACGATATTCAAAGCGAGTGCTGTGGACGTGATATCCAAAGCAGCCCTCAGCCTACAAAAGGATGTGTGTGTCTGTGCACTGTAGCCCCGAAAGCTAAATTCCCCCAGCGGTTACTGATCCCATAGCCTGTGGGGATGGTAACCATGATAACAGAGCTCATAGCCTGTGGCCGTGCATTCGCAGGAACTCTGAATATCAGCTGAATAGGCTCTGGAATAGCCTACTCCTCTGTATTAGAAGTTCTCAGTCTATCCAGGTTTTTCAATCCTTACTTAAGACTCATTTCTTTGGGCCTAGTGGTCCAGGCGCATACCACATATAGGCTCTAACAATTTTTGAAACATTCTAGCAACACAAATCTGGTATAGGGCTCCCTGGCACAAAACGTTTTCAGATGGCGGTTAGGGACAAATAGCTAAATATTAATTTGGAGGTCCATGACATGAAAGTATTTGACAATCCACTGGTTTAAATAATAGTTAAAATATTTGGGGAAAAGCCCAAATAAGTAACTAAACTTTAGAAACAAGCCTGCAACTACCTAGCCTGGGTGCCAGCCTGCTTCGCTACGTTCGGCGGATTTTTTTTCTCTCTGCGCTTCTCAGTCTGGAATGCCTCCTATCTCCAGGAGGCGGGACACAGCAGCCAAGGTTCGAAACCTACCGTGGCTTCTGATTGGTCTGTGGTGCGGGGCGGGACAAAAAAAACGGTGTGATCGTTTTGATTCGTCATTCGTTTGAACAACATCCAATCAGCAACGACGTTGCCTAACGTAACATATGTAGTTCCAGTGTAGTTCTACAAGACGAGTCAATCGGGGGCATTCCAGACTGAGAAGCGCAGAGAGAAAAAAAAATCCGCCGAACGTAGCGAAGCAGGCTGGCACCCAGGCTAGCAACTACCAACATTTACAAGCAACTTTACAGAAAAAACAAGCCCAAAATCGCTTATAATAAACAGACATGGCGACCCCACCGACTGCAAAATGCGTATGGTATATACAGTATAAAAGAAGTCCTGTTCTCAAAATTCAAGAGGACATAATTTAACCCCTTGAGCATCTTTCCTACTATGAGATCTAGATGTGGTTAGTGTTTTGCAGGGGTGCGGGTGCCTCATTGGTAGAACACATGTCAAAATATATATATATATTGTATGTATATATATATATATATATATATATATATATATATATATATATATATATATATGTTGTGTGTAAGAAAATAAAAAGTACATTTACTCAAGTACTGTACGTAGTATAATTTCCAATTTTCAATACTTTTACTTCTACTTCACTACATCTCTGAGGAAAATATTGTACTTTTACTCCACTACTTACCTACTACGTTATTTTTTGGTTTGGACTTTTATTACTAAACATACATTAACCACTTAAGCTCTATATATATTTAGTCTATTTGAAAATAGCCGATCTTCAAGCTCACAACGCGTCGCATCGTGGCGCATTGTGAGCTTGTAGATCTGCTATTTTCAAAAGATTTGTATACATTTTGAAAACTTGAAATGGGACATTCTGCATAATGCGTAGCCTACTTTTACTTTTGGTGCTTTAAGTATATTTTGATGCCAATACTTTTGTACTTTTACTAAAGTAAATTCGGAATACCAGACTTTTACTTGTAACAGAGTATTTCTATATTGTGGTATTTATACTTTTACTCAAGAAAAACTGTGAGTACCACCATGGATTTGATCCTCACATCTTTAGGTAAAGGTATATAGGCCTGTACGGAGTGTCAATCATGCACTGACAGGCTGTCAATCAAATTGTCACCATGACAGCCTGGACTGCCGAATCACAAACCTTCAAGTGTGATCTTTACATATTCCCAATGGAATATATACATATTAATAGAAATATCTTCACATAATTACAAATGTTTTAGTTACAAAATCTTATTTTATTTTATTTTATTTATTATTATTTTTTTTTAATAGGGTGAGAGACATTGAGATGAAGTGTTTTTTTGTTCTCTCTCTTCTCTCTTCTCTTGTCTTCCTGTCTGCTCACTGTTCCAGTTACCCTGTCTGTCTGTCTGTCTGTCTGTCTGTCTGTCCACTCCAGACATATTGTCCCTGTTGACGACTTGACATCTTTGTATGACCTCTAACCTCGGCTACGCTGACACACGCACGCACGCGCACACACACACACACACACACACACACACACACACACACACACACACACACACACACACACACACACACACACACACACACACACACACACACACACACACACACACACACACACACACACACAGGAGGTAGAGCAGTCGCTTGGGAATCAGAAGGTTCCAGGTTCGATCCCGGGCTCCTCCTGGGTTAGGGTTGAAGTGTCTTTGAGCAAGACACTGAACCCCCAACTGCTCCTCATGAGCTGGTTGGTGCCTTCTGTGTGTGTGTGTGTGTGTGTGTGTGTGTGTGTGTGTGTGTGTGTGTGTGTGTGTGTGTGTGTGTGTGTGTGTGTGTGTGAGATTCAGTTTTATGTATTTGTTATTTAGTCTCAATTAAAAGGTCAAAGTGATTGTTCAGCTCATTTGCATAATCCGTGGGTGCGGGGGGGCGGGGTCTAAATCCTCTGGAATTTCTCATTAAAACCACAAGAGCTCAGACAGCAGCCCTGAGGGACCCCTCAATCACACTCACAAACACGCACACACACGCACACTCGCACTCACGCACACACACACACACACACACACACACACACACACACACACACACACACACACACACACACACACACACACACACACACACAGACAGACAGACAGACAGACAGACAGACAGACAGACAGACAGACAGACAGAGACAGAGAGCGAGATATACAGAGAGAGAGAGAGAGAGGGAGAGGGAGAGAGAGAGAGAGAGAGAGAGAGAGAGAGAGAGAGACAGAGAGAGAGAGAGAGAGAGAGAGAGAGAGAGAGAGAGAGAGAGCAGCTGACAGCTGGATCTCAGAGGTCAGGGGTCAGGGGTCGTGGGCTGGCAGCAGTTGGGGCGGAGGAATCTAAAACAACAGGAAGAACACACGCACGCACGCACGCACGCACGCACGCACGCACGCACGCACGCACGCACACACACACACACACACACACACACACACACACACACACACACACACACACAGTACACACAAAGTACAACCTAACATTTACTTGGGTACTGCACTTTAGTAATTGTTTGTGTATATCTATATTTGAGTATTTGTATTTGATTGAGCATTTCTTTCTTTCTTTCATATTATACTTTTGACTTCACTACCACTATAAATCTTTTCTTCTTTTTTCCTTTTTTTTGGTGGGGGGGGGGGGGGGGGGGGGTTGTCGTGATTGATATTAATCTTTATTGTTATGACATATTTAAAATCTGGAATTTACACTGTGTGTGTGTGTGTGTGTGTGTGTGTGTGTGTGTGTGTGTGTGTGTGTGTGTGTGTGTGTGTGTGTGAGATTCATAGATCAGTAATAACGAGTGGGAATTAAATCTAAGACAGAGTGAGACCGCCACCTGGTGGACAGTTTCGTTTTTCATGTTCTGTGTGCTTTGATCAGTATTTATTTATTATTATTATTATTACTCTCCGCCAGGAGAGTATTGTTATCACTGCGTTTTCACTTTCTAAACATGACACACCGATTGGTCAAGCCTCACGTGACACGTGAAATACTGTGATCTGATTGGCTAGTGACGCCACCGGGCCTATATATACATGGCATCACTCTGACAGTGTCTCAGCCACTGTCAGAGTGAGGTAAGACGGGAACCATGAAATGGCTGCATGGCTGATACATAATTGGCAGATAGGACAGATAGGACATTTATATAGACAGGAGGGATATGACATAGGACACTTATACAGACAGGAGGGATAGGACACTCACACAGACAGAACGGAAGAGGACACTTACCCAGACAGGTTGGATAGGACACTTACATATACAAGAGGGATAGCGACCTATAAATACATGTGTCACTGTGATAAGCCAGATTCCAATACCGAAAATCCGGCCACTAGCTCACTCCCAGACCTTCGAACCGGAAGTAGTCAGGTAGTCGCGGTCCAATTGTTCCTATCTGTCTTATTGGACAGATAGGACAGATAGGACACTTATATAGACAGGAGGGATATGACACTTACATAGACAGGACGGATAGGACAGGAGGGATAGGACACTTACACAGACAGGACGGAAGAGGACACTTACCCAGACAGGATGGATAGGACACTTACATATACAAGAGGGATAGCGACCTTCGCGACCTTCGAACCAACACAAGTCTTCTGGCGGAGAGTTGTGCTCCGAGGAGCACTTTTTCTAGTTATTATTGTTATTACTATTATTATCATGTTTGTATTTGTATGTTCTGTGTGCTTGGAGTATTTATTTCAACACGTGACGATTACTTGAAAGATAAAACAAACGTAATCCTGTGTAGATGAAGAGAGGTCACCTGTCTTTGTTTGATGATCTTTAAGATCAGAGAATTGATCAAATCTCTGATCTTATAAGTCATCAGATATTGATTAAATGATTAAATGATTGATTGATTAAATACTTAATGGACGTGTTTTATAAACAGGCAGTAGCCTACAACGAGTAAAAAAACAGGCCACATGGATGACTTGTTAGTGTGGTTGCCCATTCGGGCAACCAGACTATAGTACTCCTTTGACTTTGTTTATTTATTTATAGATAAACTTTATTTCGGGCCGCTACTCCTCCCACAGTTTATTTTTCCCAATTTAGTGCTATATGTCAAAATGACCGGTCTGACCGGGAATCGTGCGCTTGCATAAGGCTAAGAGATCGGTTGCATAGTTTAATTGATATTTTATTGATTTATTAGTGCATTAAATTTCCCCATCCACTTTAATGGAAAAGTGAAAAAACTCAAATTCAAGTATTTTTTTCTCAGAAACCGTAAGAGCTAGAGTTACAAGACTTTGAGGGAAGGTTCATAGTTTATTGCCAAATTATTGAAACAATTATTACACCATTCGGCCTCATAGTGGCGCTATAATAGCCCACTTTACCTTTTGGCCTATAACTCTTGAACCGTAGGTCGTAAAATCAAAATTTCTTTTTCCCTACATTCCTTGGCTCATTACGCAACTCCCCATATAGGCCACGCCCATTTGCGTCTAGATAGATTTTTTGATATTGATTTATTAGTGCATTAAATTTCCCCATCCACTTTAATGGGAATTGCAAAAACTCCCATTCAAGTATTTTTTCCTCGGAAACCGTAAGGGCTACAGTTACAAGACTTGGAGGGGAGGTTCATAGTTTATTGCAAAATTATTAAAAAAAGAATCACACCAGTCAACCACATTGTGGCACTATAACAGCCCACTTTACCTTTTGGCCTATAACCGTTGAACCGTAGGTCGTAAAATCAAAATTTCTTTTCCCCTAGATTCCTTGGGTCACGACGCAACTCCCCATATAGGCCACGCCCATTTCCGTCTGGATAGATTGTCCGCCATTTTGAATTTTCTTCAAAACACACTTTTAGCTCCTCCTCCCAAATATGTTGTCCAAATTTCACAAAAATCGGTACACATGATCTCTGGGCCCATGCGGTAAATATATCCAAATGGCATTTTCATAGTCCTTACTGTTCGCCCGTAAATGGCTTCCAAAGTTAGTGGGAGGGACCTGTTTTACCAAAAATACCAGAAATCACGAACGAAACGTCCGGTCATTCCCAAATTGAAATCACATGTCGAGGGTGGTTTACTCAACAAATTCCCAAAAGTATTTCCACTTTGACCCATAGGGGACGCCACAAATTTGCAAAATGTAACCGTTTGACACAAAAAGATGATTTTTGGAGGGATCAGTTCTCTCAAAAAGAAAAGCAAGTGATCACAAGAGTGACATGACGATGTCATCGGCCCGCTACATTTGTGGGAGGGGCCTGTTTCTTTAGTGGGACGGGCCTATTTCCTAAAATCAAAACGACACGCGTCGCCACGAACGCGGTATCCGATCGGCACCGAATCCGAATCGCGCGGCCTCCGACGGTATTCCTCCAGGCGTATTCCTCGAGTCCCGGCGGCCGCAGCCCGCGACCGGCGTCGGCGCAACCACACTTTGCAATTGCCCTGAATTGCGACGCGTCTAGTTTCCATTGTGGTCCATTAAACATTCATCAACACTCAAACAAGAAACAACAGGACAAACAACTACAACAATATAGAAAATATATGTATAAAACAAAAATTGTGATGAAACTTCCTTATAAGTTGAGAGAAAATGGAGAAATGTTGCATGTGATTGGCAGGAGCAAGAGCAGTGTTCAGAGACCGTGTGAGCTTTGTTGAGAGAAGTAAAAATGGCCTCTGATCCAATTTTTGGTAATATTCAAGATTTGCAACCTACTAGCTCCATGAAGAACCTCTCACTCCGCTATACAGCAGAGATGAGGCTCTATGTCGAGGTCTCCCAGAATCGGTGGAACGGCCGCAAAGGCTCCGCTGTTTACCCTTTTATCTACATCGTATCCAAAAACTAATGATAGATTCCAGAGAGCACGGATGTTTAAGGTTTGGTCGGGGACAAAATATTTTAGGTCGGAGACGAAACTACCCGTTTAAATGGCTTATGTAGTCAGCCTGTGGCCAAGTTCCCCTCTGTTGAAAGCATCCTCAAATGTTTATTTTGCCAACAAAAACACTCACTCTTTGAATATGCCCACAGTTTAAGTCAAAGATGCATCGGGACAAGATAAGTTTCATAAAGGAAAATGGAATTTGTTTTGGTTGCTTAAAAGTTGGTCACACAAGCAAAGACTGTAGGAGTCGTTTGGATGTGTCACCAGAAGCATCCCTCCGTCCTGCACATTGAGCCTAAGATTATAGGTACATCCTTTAAAGCATTGGTTCTCAAAGTGGGGTCCGGGGACCCCCAGGGGTACTTGAGGGGGTTCCAGGGGGTCCCCAGCTAAATGATGGATAGGAACCAAATGGACCCTTATGGGTCTGTAACTCTGAGAGTGTACAAATGGGTCCATTTGGTTCCATTAACTCTCAGAGTTAAATTAACATTGATTTGAGAATATAAATTGGGGTCCCAGAGATATAAATGCCATTAAATGGGGGTCCGTAGCCCTAATGCATGTCAAATTGAAATTAAAATGGTAGAGAATCACTGCTAGAGAGCCGTAAAAATCTAATCTTACGGGGGTCCCTGTCCCATTTCAAATGGGGGTCTGTGGGCTAATAAGTGTCAATTTGGGGGTCCTTGACATGAAAAAGTTTGAGAACCACTGCTTTAAAGAAACTGTGAGCCCTCCACTGAGTGTGACACCTGGACAGCCTGGGACATGTGGTCATATTGGGGCCGGTTCAGTCTTCTCCATTGTAGCAGTTCAGGTGAAAAGACAGACAAATAACAAAGTTGTGCACACACATGCATTTTTAGATCCTGGGAGTTCCACTACTTTTTTTTCACTGTCAACAAACAAACAATGGGTCAAAAGAAGATTGTGAGCAGCACTGTCTGACTTGGAAGTGTCTGGCATGGACACAAATGATTTTATTGAACTGCCTAACGTTTTAACTCAACAGACTATGCCAGTGTCGAGGGTGAATATTCCCCGGCAAGAGGATGTTGAAAAATTGTCCTACTTGAGGAACATAAAACTTCATGATGTGGATGCAGATGTTGATTTGCTCATTGGAACAAATGCAGCAAAAGTGATTGAACCTGTGGAGCTGATCAACAGTCAAGGTCAAGGACCCTATGCAGTCCGAACAAGAGTCGGCTGGGCAATCAATGGACCACTTCGTAGTGGAGACAACAACGTAGTGAAGACTGGCTGCTCTGTTGTCACAACTCATTTCTGTGGAACGTCTGGAAGACATGTGCATTGACTCACTTTCAATATTAGCTTTCTTACCAACCAGATGCTGTGCTGCAGAACAGCATCCCCAAGGCCGGAAGAGGAAAGTTGAGTGGAACGTGAAGTTTAAGGAGTACAACTCCAAAAGACTTGTCCACTGTGTGCGCATCCCAAATAAACATGCAGCAAAGATCCCCCTGCTGTTTGAGGCCACAGTGTAGAGCCATAGACAATTATTCATTATTTTTCTCTTGCTATCCTGTCTTCTTGCTGTTTGTTTCTATTTCTGTGGCCACAGAGAAGAAGACGGAGAAGAAGTTGTTTTGCATAATTAGATTAATTAGAATAGCTCCTTTATAAAAAATAAAGGGGGGGCCGGAATGTTGGAGCTATTCACTGTTTGTATTATGTCACATTTATTGTCTTTATTTATTTGATTT
This sequence comes from Gymnoscopelus microlampas, assembly GCF_963454915.1. NCBI lineage: Eukaryota > Metazoa > Chordata > Actinopteri > Myctophiformes > Myctophidae > Gymnoscopelus > Gymnoscopelus microlampas. The sequence continues at coordinate 865,043 of NC_139949.1, read as the reverse complement.
GTTTTGTAGAATTAGTTTGATTACAGCAGTATTATTTCAGTAAATGTTGTGTTCCAGCTAAAGGCTTTTATTTTGAAGGTATTGGGCAATTGGGGTGCACAGGTGAATTTAGTCATCAGACAGGCACAGAAGTCAGATTCAGTTTGGCACCGGGAAGGTGCACAAGTTTTTACCAGACTCAGGGCCAGATCAGAAGCAGAACAACTATGCGGATTTTCCGGTAAAGGCTGAAATGGAATAAAACACAGCAAACCTGTTAATTCTGCCTGGACATTGGACTCTTAAAACCCTGACTGTGTAAGATTCACTACCTGGTGGGTGCCTCAATGGCTTTTTGAATTGTTTATTGTTTTGAGGTCAAATCGCCACTACACGTATGTTAATACAATATAACGTATACAATCTGTATGGTAGAGTATGTTAAAAACCTCTGGCACCCAATGTGTTAAAGGCCTCGATTTGGTCATATGACTTCGATCACGTGAGTTTTGGGGTTCTCTTTCATGTAGCCGCACCAAATTCAGTGAGAAGCTGCGTACAGGGTTAATGTACAGTAAACCAATGAAAAGACCATAACACGGTCTGAACCGTGTTCGGCACCTAAGCGCTACTGTGTGCAAACACGGTTCAGACCGTGTTTGGCACCCAATGGGTTAATACAATATAACTTACACAATCTGTATGATAGAGTATGTTAATTAATATAATTTACACAATTTGGGTGGTTGTATTTTGTCTCCCTGCTCTTCTATTGAGGCATTTAGAGCGTGTCAAAGGTCATGTCTCACCTAGACACATGATCCGACACAGATTTTGACCTGATGGTCAAGATTACATTTATCCCCTGAGCAAGCAGGCAGGCTCTATTAGCTCCATGGTAAAAATGTCAGCGCTTAAGCAGGAACTCTGTATAGTTATGATTACTATCAGAATATATTGATTTAACCTTTTGACAAAAGAACGTTTTGTTTTGACCAAAGAATATCACTTACTCTACCTTTAAATAATACCTTTAAACTAAACATCTAGTTAACAGATTAAGACAAACTAAACTAAACTAAACATCTAGTTAACAGATTAAAACAAACTAAACTAAACTAAACTAAACATCTAGTTCACAGATTAAAACAGACTAAACTAAACTAAACATCTAGTTAACAGATTAAAACAAACTAAACTAAACAACATCTAGTTAACAGATGAAAACAAACTAAACTAAACATCTAGTTAACAGATTACAACAAACTAAACTAAACATCTAGTTCACAGATTAAAACAGACTAAACTAAACTAAACATCTAGTTAACAGATTAAAACAAACTAAACTAAACAACATCTAGTTAACAGATGAAAACAAACTAAACTAAACATCTAGTTAACAGATTAAAACAAACTAAACTAAACATCTAGTTAACAGATTAAAACAAACTAAACTAAACAACACCTAGTTAACAGATTAAAACAAACTAAACTAAACATCTAGTTAACAGATTAAAACAAACTAAACTAAACATCTAGTTAACAGATTAAAACAAACTAAACTAAACATCTAGTTAACAGATTAAAACAAACTAAACTAAACTAAACATCTAGTTAACAGATTAAAACAAACTAAACTAAACATCTAGTTAACAGATTAAAACAAACTAAACTAAACTAAACATCTAGTTAACAGATTAAAACAAACTAAACTAAACAACACCTAGTTAACAGATTAAAACAAAGACACAAATGGACACATTATGTTAATTATTAATGAATCTATTTGCATACAGCCAGCAGCTCTACAGTATAACCAGACAGACTCGTTAAGTTAATTCATTAATTATAAAACCACATCAACGACAAACCAGAGAAAAAAAACAAAAAACAAAACAAGAACAATGCAGATAGAAACAGACACATAAAGTAAAAAGAAACAAGTGTAATAATCAATCACCGTTATGCTGAAACAGAAATAAATTCTATCATCCAGAGAAATAAACCATATTCATTCAACATGAAGATACAGTGTAGTCATAGCAACCGAAATACACCTGCATGTCCAAAACATTTTACCGTGATATTCTGGGATGTTTATAATTCATTGGTTGATATAGTCTCTGTTGGGTGGAAACCTCATATGTCCAAAACAGTTACTTTTCAGGATTCAAATTCAAAAACAGCAAAAGTAGCAGATCTACAAGCTCAAAACACGTAACTGCGTGTTTCGAGCTTGTGGATCTGCTACTTCTGAGTGATGCTGTAGTATAATCAAGTGGGGTGTTAATTTAGGAAAAAACACAAAAACTTAAAATATGGAGATAATAGGTTTCTGCCCGACAGCGTCGTTATTCATACTTAAATGTTTGATATTCATAATTAATTGATATTCAAAACAGGTCTTTATCACGTTGAATCCTACAATTTAAAACCCTCAAATACATACGTTATATAAATACATTTAAATTTGGGGTCCTTGAGATGCCATTTGAAAATAGCCGAAGCTCACAACGCGTCGCGATGTGACACGTTGTGAGCTTGTAGATCTGCTATTTTGAGAACCACTGCCGTGGAGGGAAAATGCTGAGGTGACACCTCAGCACTCAGGGTTAAAGTTGTATTTTTTTGTTTGTTTAATCGAATTTTGTACAAACCAGGAGATCAAAGGTGACATTTAGAAGGTTCTGGTTGGTTGATTAAAACATGAAAACAAATGGTTATCAAACAAAATCAGTATAAAGTTTACACAACTATAACTTGACATCTTCACTTCCTGAAATATCTTTCAATACCAAAACTAACATTTACTTCTTTTTTCTAGCATTAGTTTTCTCTTTCCGTTTCTTAAATATTGTTTATTTATTTATGATGTTTTCAAAGTTCTCTGAAAGGGCTGAAGAGAGTTTCCTGTATAGAAAAACAAACATAGAAGTCATATTTACATAAGCACACAGGGGGGCTGCTGGGAAATGGAGTCCTTTGAAAGAGGCCTGCATGATACAATGATGTGATGAATTTTGGGTGATATGGTTTTTATGACACTTGAACTGTAATGTTCTGATGTTTTAATTTACAGTAATTAATCAATGAATCATTAATTAATCAATACTGAGTACGGACTCCCAGGCTGTTGACATGCACCTTTAATCGTCTTCTATAGAAATTAAAATGTTCAGAATGTCTTCATCTTATACAGACATTCAAATGTGTGTCTTCTTGTGTGTCACATATTTACAACATAAAGATGCTGCTTGTTGTGTGAAGAAAATGTTGAAAGATCTAAAGATTGTAGATTTTCATGAAGTCAAATACACACAAATAAATGTTTGCTAGTCTCCCAGACATGTTTCTCATCATGTTGAAATGCTGCCATCTAAAGCCTAATTTATGCTTTGTCGAGTCAAAAATAGCAGACCTACAAGCCCACAACGCATGTCAGGGCTGCTATTTTTGACACACGACAGCGTCCAGCGACAAAGTATGAAAAAATGGGCTTAACCGTCTAGTGTGTACAAGGGCAGAAATGGATATTAAAATACATATTCTAAAATATATTTTCATGAACAGATAGTAGTTAGACTCTGTAGCATTTGAAGATGGTGTTAAAGTTGTCTTGAGAGACTAGATATTTATAAAACCATAATTTATATACAAACCTCCACTAATTAGCATGTTTGCATATTCATGATATTCCAGGATATGAATTCATCTACAAAACTGTAGATCTATAGACCTATACCTAGATGAATGTAGACTTGACGTGATGAGTAGATTTACAGATACATGTCCGTGTGTAAATAAAGAGACTCCACAGCCATTTAAAATAACATGAAATGACTTTTTTGTTTTCCTTTCAAACAAACTCAAACAATTCAATCACACATGATGTCACATGATCCAACAATGATGCCATATGATTCTAAGATGATGTCACATGATCTACGATGGGAGTCATAATAATGATCTACAAGCTCACGCTGCATCGCATCGACACGTGACCCAGTCTTCCCAAGCCCCGCCCCCTCCTCACGGTTCAGGGCTTAAAGGAGTAGTTCACCCCCCCAAAAATGACTTATTTTAGGGTGAACTACTCCTTCAAGTGTGACGTCATTTTGACTTTCTGTTGCGTTCCAACCTTACTGAGGAGCTTGTTGATAAAAAGGCCGTTTAAATAGTCTAAGCAGCTCCAATGGAACACTCCCTGTCTTCTTGTTAGCCGTTATTAGCTTGTAGCTCGTAGATATTATGATCCACAGATGTCGCCATGCGTAACTTGGCATTACTAGCTTGGAAATCCGTTCTTTTGGGAAAACACGGAAACAAAGGACGGCGCCGCGTGACTGGGAAGTCAAAATCACCCGACAAATACTTTGGCTTAACACCACCAGGGAGGCGGGGCTTGGGAATACAGGGTCACCATCGACGCGTTCTTATCAAGGTTATTGTAGTTCACTAAAACAGACAGGATTACTCCACCAATTCGATCGATTCATTTCAATTTGTTATATGGGAATGGACGGACGGCTTTAGGACACGCCTTTACCACACCCACTGTATGGCTCCGCCCACATTAGGAAGGGTTGCCCACATAGACAGACCAGTAGAGGGCGATCTCTGAGAGTCTGGCAACGCAACATTACACTCAAACCCATCAAAGAACAAACATTTTAGTTAACGGAAATAAAATTGAGGCTTCGCAAAAAAAAAGAAAAAAAAAGTTACGTTTTGTGTGTTACAAAACTAACAATCTAACTTAAGTCATCTTTGTCAAGATTTTGTATGGATACATACATGGTCATACTTTTAAGTGGCTCTGGTTTAGAACGTCACATAATACGTTTTAAGAGGCAACTTAAATCCGCTAAATGTCTAATTATATAAATTGTATGAATCGTTTGTTACACAAGAATTTTTCGGAACATCTTTTAATCTTGCGTCTGACAAATACCTCACAACAATAAACAAAGTTAAAATACTAGAACAAATACAAAATAAAGTCAAACTAACTATTTTCACATAAATAAAAACCGAACCAACAGTCCTACTTTTAAAAAATGGATTCAGAACTATAAAAACCTTGCCTGTGAGCTTGTAGATCAGTTGTTTTGGACGAGTGACACCTTGTACTACACAGTATAAATGACCAAAATACAGTTCAATGATTGGTTGGTTCACCATTAATTACAATGTAGTTTAAGAAAACAAAAACTTTGTTTTTTAATAAATTCCTATCTTAAGGACATGATACTTTCAACATGAGAAAATTAAACAAAAAAACTGAGGGAAACTTTAGAATTATTACTTTCTCAGGAATTAAGTATTACCTGTTTATACCTCTGTGTGTGTGTGTGTGTGTGTGTGTGTGTGTGTGTGTGTGTGTGTGTGTGTGTGTGTGTGTGTGTGTGTGTGTGTGTGTTGAGAGACATCTAAGCCAGAGAGTTATACACATTTCAAGGCTTATGTACACGTATATTTTTATGTATAGATTTCCCAGAGTATGGGGAAATGTGTCAAAATAAATGAATTATCACACGGACACCCAATAGGGGTAGTAGTTCAGTAACATCACCTTTAAGTGTGTGTGTGTGTGTGTGTGTGTGTGTACAGTGACATTAAAGGAGACCAACACTCTAGGTTGATTTTGTAGTTAGTTTTCCACGGCAGATTAAAAACATGGCAGACTAGTAAGCAACACAGCTGCACCAAACACATGAAATAATGATTTCATTGGTGTGGCCAGAGCCAAGGCCCAATGTGCAAGCATGATACAGTATTGATACACCTAAAATCGAACACACCCATTATTAATTTGATTAGCTGCAGCTGTGTTGCTTACACTGTGTTACAGTACAGTGGTTCCAGAACTTTTGACAAACTTTTCACAAATTTGACGTTTGCCCAGGACCCAAAGTAGTGAAAATACCAGATCTACAAGCTCACTTGTAGATCAGCTACTTTCACTACTTCTTAAAAATGTGTTTTGTAATTTATGGAATTTCTTTGATTAACCCATTTTGGGCGGGAAACCCTATTTGTAACTAAACCTTTCAAGACGGGAACCCCTTTTTGGGGTTGTTGTTGCTATGTACAGTATAGCAACATACATTATTTGTAATGTTTAAATAAATATTTGAAGTTTTTCAGAAAACTTTAGAAGGCGTTTTTAGAATCGGCCTCAGGTCTAAATGGGTTAAAAAAAAATGTTGAAATAATAATTAAAAACAAAATGTAAGAAAACTAAAAAACTACAGGGATATTTACCTGTGACCCATAAAAACTGTGTCTGCGACCCACAAATGGATCCCGACCCACTGTTTGGGAAACGGTGCTATAGTACACAGTGATGGCAGCCTGCCATGTTTTTTGTACTGCTGTAGTTTTTCACCGGAAGTGGAAAAACAAACTACAAAAATCAGCCTAGGGTGTTGTTGTGCCCCTTTAATGTGTTTTCCCACCGCATCATCCAGCTCAGATCCGCTCAGCAACAGCCTGCTTTTTTTTCTTTTCTTCTTTTTTCCATTTCTGTCCACTCCCGAGCTGAGCGGATCGACTTCTGGTGGAAGTGCAGTGGAAAAACAACATGTCGGTTGGTTGGATGGAGTGGTGTCTTGTGTCTTCTAAAGGGGGAAGAAGCTAAAGGTGTTTTGCATCATTCAGTGTCCCATCCGTTGGTGCAGCCAGGCCTCCTCTGCCTGCCATCCAGCTCAGGTGTACAGATACTCCTCTGAGTACTGGTTGATTCCCTCTGCCGTGTACGGAGCGTCTCCCGCAGGGTACTGGTTCTCGCCGGCATCCTGTTGGGACTCCCCTGTGGCCTCCGTGTCCCCGGTGAACTGGGATTCCCCGGGGTCCCCGCTTTGAAATTGGTTGTTATCGTCTGCGGGGGCCATGCTGCTCTTCTTGATTCTGAAGAATAGGATTAAAGACGTTATTAACCCATTGAGGCCTGAGGCGATTCTTGAAAAAAATCTAACAGTTTTTGGAAAAAAAATCTAAACATTTTTTTCAATATTTTTCAAAAATAGCAGATCTACAAGCTCATAGCGCGGCACTCGGTGCCACGCTATGCGCTTGTATATCTGCTATTTTTTAATAGCCAAAGAAATCTAAAGTGACACGATAAATAGGTCAATTAACCGATCCGATCATGACTTATATATGTCAAGAGTTTGATATCACTCCGGATCCGAAGGTGGCGGTGAAACGCTGGCTGAATAACAGCCGCCTTAAAAGAAGGAAGAAGTGATGGTTATGATCTCGCTGCACTGCTCTGCTCCACGCACGCAGGTTTGAAAATGTCCGCGGTGTGGAACGTCTTTACAGTGTGTGTGAGACCGATGCGACACGCTATGAAAAAAACAACAACGCTGAAATCTGTTGCGCACAGAAAAGAACTTTCACTCAGTCTGTGTGTGTGTGTGTGTGTGTGTGTGTGTGTGTGTGTGTGTGTCAGTGCAGCCAGCCTGTGTGTGTGTGTGTGTGTGTGTGTGTGTGTGTGCGTGCGTGCGCGCCCGCCCGCTCGTTGTGCCTCGTTAAAAAAAAAAAAACAGCAAACAGCCCAAATAAAGTAGTCCATTGAAGTAGATAGGGACAACACTTATTGTCGAGTTAAGCACAACATTTTAGATCCCTTTAGAGTTTAAAACTATCAATTCCAGCTGAGTTTGGTGTTAGCAGCTAGCACATAGCAATGACATTTTTGTACTTTTTTTGCCTTGAATATTCATGTAAGGCAGAGTGACACGGTTTGTTTTTTTGCCTTGAAAACAATGAAAGGCATACAATGTTGCTATACTCAGTATGCCTAAATGGTATGGCTTTCATTCAGACAGTATGGCATACTCCTGGGTCCTGGCACCCACTAACTACATTGAAAACCTAACATCACCGTTACTGCTTAGATCAGGAGTTATTTTGTTGCATTGGAATTGCTGAGGTTTTAGACATATTTTAGTTTGTTCAAGACAGTATATTTAAATCACACGGGTCTTTACTAACGCATACCAGGCTTTCCTCCGAGGTGGAAAGACTGGTGACGCGAGGTTAGGGAATCGTTAAGGAACCGGAAGTCGGATTAGATCTTCAGTTACAATGATAATGACCAAACTTAATACATATATTAGTTACATTGACAATAATACAGAGGTAAGTGTAGACAGGTATTGATACTTACTGGTTCTTGTGTTTGGCTCCACTGATGTGTGCTTGGTATTGTTCCACCGAGTTCAGCTCTATGTTGCATACAGTGCAGGGATACCCTTTAACTGCACGCGCGCACACACACACACACACACACACACACACACACACACACACACACACACACACACACACACACACACACACACACACACACACACACACACACACACACACACACACACACACACACACACACACACACACACACACACTTAGTACACATGGTGCAGTGATAACCTTTAACTGTCGAACACACAACACAGTTAATTGTGATGCTTCAATACAGATGTTACTGCTTTTTGTGTGACCCCTAATGGATTTTTTTTGCTCTGAGACCTGATATCTTACAGAACCAAACCCCAACTTTTGGGTGTTATATGGACCTGACAAACCTAATCATTACAATCACTGGCAATAATGCAGGTCTACCAGTAGATGGCAGTGATGCTCAATAATGTAATCTAGCAGCGACAGCAGCCTACAGTTAACTGACAATGATAATAATCCTAATAATAATAATCCTGTCTCTATAGAACCAACTCTTGGCATGCAACCACGCAATTGAACAAGCATACTCCAGTCTCAGACTGCTGCCATTAGAGGGTTACATTTATTGATTGATTGAATACTTTATTAGTCAGAAATGTAAAAACATTTAGGCTCAAAGGATAACACAAAAAAAGTCCCGGGGACTTGCCAATGTGGTGTTATGTATTCAATGTATCAACGTAACATCGAATATTAAACACATTATTACACATCGTCAACAAATACTAACAACTGTATGTACAAAGGAGAAAAAAAGAACCGCGTCATTTTAAGATTTCTTTGGCTATTCAAAAACTAGAGTTTCGGGGGGCTACGCCCCCCTCAACCCCAGCCGCGCACGGGGCCCAGCCGTGTGTATATTGGGGGACCCAAATCGCCGGAGTGAAACTGTGGAAAAGTTTTTTTGAAAAAGGAAAAAATGTGCAGAAATAATATTTCTTATGTTTCAGGGGGTCCACAGGGGGTCCGCGGACCCCCTGATGGTCCACTGACCCCCTGTGGAGTGTTGGGACGCGCGGGGACACCCCTGGAACATTGCGGACCATTTCGGTGTTTTTTTTTTTTTCATGAAGGTGGTTGCTTGTTTCTGGCGCAGGCTGTGCAAACCTGGCAACCCAGCGCATGCTGCCGCACGTTTAAGTGGCGTAGCGTCATGAGGGTCAGTGGGGCCGTGGCTCGGTCAGTGAAGACCCTGTAGTGCGGATGATATGTGGCATAGAGGGGCAGATTGTAAATCCACAGAGGAAACATCCGTGGGCTACCATTGGTTCAGCGATGTGTGCGGTCGCCCTGCGGCCCCTCCTCCTCCACCAATGTGCAGTATTGAGAGCCCTGACGTCACAACAATTGGAGCGATGGGCACTGCACTGTGGTTGGTTAGGGTACACCTAGGGCCCAGGTAGAACCCAGTTAAAGCCTGCATGGGCAAACCCAGTTAGGACCCGCCTTGGTCCCACATAAACATGGCTAGTTGGGGCCCACCTAAGGGCCAGGTAGAAGCTACTTATGGCCTGCATGGGCATCGCAGTTGGGACTGAAGTGGATGCCGCTGACATTGCTGACATGGGGTCCATATGGTTTAGCCCACCTTGAAACCATATGGGAACTACGCTGGCATGCTGGCTGTAATGCAAACGCTGCATCATACCTGCAGTGTGTAGTTTGATGTTGTGTGTGTAGCAGATATAGCTGCAGTGTGTAGATCAATGTCCATAGGAAAGTCAATGGCCAGCAGTGTTTTTTTTCCCCAGCAGAGTTTCTAGTGTCTCTGTGTCTCTCTGGAAGAGGTTGCACATGAACTCTGCAGCCGCACTGAGGCGCTCCAACACAAACACTCTGACATTAAGCTGCTTCACACAACAAACATCAGCACCACGCTGCTGTTTGTCCAAAAGACAATATCTGCTCTCCCACCGACGTCATGTGTTCATTTATCGACAGCCGTACAGACTCCTTTTGACACATTTTACGTCGTTTATCCAGCTCTCACTGACTCTCCACATCGGGCTGTTATTTTGCTGCGATCAAGTCAACGATGTGAGAGATTAGCTATCACAAACGGACGGACAGGGGGTGAAACATAGTCTTGCGCCATGCCTTTCGGCCTGGCGGAGACAATAAAAAACCGAAAGTAAAGGAAATGGCCATTTCTGCAACAGAAGTAGTCAATAAACTATGCTATGAAAACATGGGCCACATTGGCAAAGAATGTAAGAAAGAGGCAATCATGTAGAAAATAGCCGATGTCCAAGCTTACAAAGCCTCTGAACGTGAGGCGTTTCGAGCTTGTAGATCGGCTATTTTCACAATATTTACTTGTGGAACGGAGTCAAACAGAATGGGGGGGTCCCAGATCAAGTACGTGTATTTGGGGGGGGGGGGGGGGGGGGCGTGAAAGGGTTGATAAACACTGCTCTAATCGGAGCGAAATTATCTGAAATTACTACATGACCATAATGCAGCCTAAGATGCGCTGCACGGGGCGGTCCTGCCATTACGTTAGTTACTGTAGTTGCTGTGGAGCTACATAGCTCTCCAGAAGACACACACAAACATACACCATCTACAATGGACGAACTGAGCAGCAATATAGACATTCACCACACGAACGTGCATTGTTGACAAAGTGATTGCACAGCCGCTGCAGGCATGACAACCAGGTTAGCGTTAGCGACATGGCAGCTATCACAGCGCCCTGTCCGTCGTGCTGCAACTGCCTGTGATGGCTACAGCAGTAACAGCAAGCTGTCTGCGATGCCATTGTCTGGAGACTGCTCTTAGCGTGACACGACCAATGAGAGTGAGCGCTGTAGTTGTTGCTAAGATACGGTGGCGTCTCTGCCCCATAGCTTGTAGATCTCTCACACATGATTGGCGTAGGCTGCGTTGCCAGGTCTGACTTTGTGTCTAAGCAATGGTCGGCTGATTTTTGCGCGCCTTTGGGCTCGTTTGCATTGTGCGCACGGCAGCGCTTGTTTAGCGTACGTCAGCGCGACGTGGCAACGGACGTGGCAACGTGAAAGGTGATTGGCTGGTGAAAAGAAACACCCGACGTTACACCAGAAATGGTGCCTGGAGAAAATGGTGACCAAAAAAAAAGTTTGGAAAAAAAGGAAAAAACCCCCGCAGCGGCTGCGTGCTGTTGTGGTGATGAGGTCGTGCGCACGGTAAACGGTACGAAGCTGCCTCCCCTTCCGTTTTGTCCGACATTTGGTGAGTAGAATTAATTATGTTGCGCGGTGGAAAAGGTGTATTGAGCAGTGAGATGTCCCCTACGCGAGGCGTAAATTCAGCGCGGCCGGCGTGGCGAGTCAGTTGGCGACATGTGGTCTGGCGGTGCGTTGTTTAGTCGATAACAGAGCTGTGGGGTGTGGACACCGAGGGTGCGGAAGTTGGTCGCCATTTATATAGTTAGATAGCAGATATACAAGCTCATAGCGCGGCTATAGTGCCGCGCTATGAGCGCTATAATGTTGAAGCCTATTAGTCCGAAGGTTGAGAATTCGATTCCTGTCAATGGCAATAGGTTGAGATGTCCAATCAATCCATTCTGTTTCCATCTCTCTCTCTCTCATCAATCTATTCCGTTTCCATGTCTCTTTTCAATCTATTCCGTTTCCATCTCTCTCTCTCCAGTTTCCACGTCTCTCTCTCTCCAGTTTCCACGTCTCTCTCTCTCCAGTTTCCACGTCTCTCTCTCTCTCTCTCTCTCTCTCTCTCTCTCTCTCTCTCTCTCTCTCTCTCTCTCTCTCTCTCTCTCTCTCTCTCTCTCTCTCTCTCTCTCTCTCTCTCTCTCTCTCTCTCTCTCTCTCTCTCTCTCTCTCTCTCTCTCTCTCTCTCTCTCTCTCTAGTTTCCATCTCTCTCTCTCTCTAGTTTCCCTCTCTCTCTCTCTCTCTCTCTCTCTAGTTTCCCTCTCTCTCTCTCTCTCTTTCCCTCCCTCTCTCTCCAGTTTCCATCTCTCTCTCTCTCTCTCTCCAGTTTCCATTAGGGTTGGCCAACCGGTAACCGTTAACCGCTAACCGTTAAGAAATTGGCAACCGGTTAACACTAACGGCTAATGGTGAACCGTTAAAAAAAAAAAAACTTTTATTTTGAAGGGCCAAGTCTATACCTGCAGCCACACGTGACTTCCACTACACTAACAGTACTAGTAGTAAACACAACAAAATGAAGCGCGCGAAGAGAAGTGGTGTTTGGGATAGTTTCACCCAAGATAATGATGAGGTTACTTGTAAATTGTGCAGCGCCAAGATGAAATATACCTCTAGTACATCCGCGATGCAATATCACCTGCGTCACAAACATGGAGCATCGTCGCAAAGTTCGGGAACCGGAGTTCAACCAACTTTGCCCTCCATCATAGCGGGGAAACGGTGTGATGCACGGAGGACAGAGGATATAACCCAGAAAATCTGTGTGATGGTCGAAAAAGATATTCTGCCCCTCAGCGTGGTCGATGGCGAGGGCTTTCAGGAGCTGCTGCGCTATATGGAGCCCAATTACCACATCCCATCAAAACAGACTGTCACCCGTCGAATTGAAAAACATTTCAAAGAAAAAAAAGAGGAGCTAAAAACGCAACTGGATAGTGCTAGGGCTGTGGCTCTTACGACCGACTGTTGGACGGCACTCACCACAGAGAGCTATTTGACAATTACGTGCCACTATATTGACGAGGAGTGGAACGTGAATTCAGCCGTCTTATTGACACAGAGTATGGCGGGCGACAGACACACAGCAGACAACCTGGCAGCTAAACTGAATGATTCGATGGAGGCTTGGGGGCTTACTGGGAAAGTGTGTGCATGTGTGCATGACAACGCAGCCAACGTTGTGGCTGCTAATCGCCCCGAACGGGTTGACTGGGACTCCGTTCCGTGTTTTGCACACACACTACAATTGGCGATTAACGATGGATTTAACCTGTTCATCCATCGGGTTATCGCTGCAGCAGGTCAGCTAGTCAGGCACTTTAACCACAGCACGGTGGCATCCAAGGCACTGGAGGCCAAACAAGACCAAATGGGGTTGACTACTGCTAATACTACTACTAATACTAGTACTACTACTAACAAGAATGACCACCACAAGCTCATCCAGTCATGCAAAACTAGATGGAACTCGGTGTGCGACATGTTCACCTTCCTTGAGCAACGGTGGCCAGTCACAGCAGTTCTGTCCGACCGCACAGTAACAAAGCTGCAAGATGCCAGAACCCTTGAGATCCTTGATGTATACTGGCAGATCATGGAAGATGTTGCACCCGTGTTGGAGAAGTTAAAATGTGCGACCACTGCTATGTCAACAGAACAGGAGGTGTCGATTTCTAGCATTTACCCCATCACATTAAGCCTCATTAACACACACCTTAAGAGCACCAAGGCAGAGAGAAAAGGCAACAGCAAAACTCAAAGAAATATGTGCTACTGTCCATGTGGAAGTGACCGACGATGAAGGTGTGTACTGTGTATATTATTGTCTTAAAGTTTAATTTTTGTGTTATCCTTTTTAGCGCCATTGTATAATCGTACCGCTGTACTATTTGCAAATTGTTAATACAGTATTCAATCTGAATCAATCAAAGGTGAGCCTGGTGGCCCTGGCCCTGCTGGAACGGATGAAGAGGAGGAAGAGGACGACGAGACTAGTCGGACGGGGGCTGCAGCTGCAGGCGGACAGCAGCGCAAGGGCAGTGCCATGCTTATGCTCCTGGGAGACGACTACAGCGTTCCCGGACAAGCTAGTGAAGACTCGGCGGTAGAAGTCGAGAACTATATGAGAGACAACCCCCCCCCCCATTAGAGACCAACCCACTTCAATGGTGGAAAAATAATCAAGGGCGCTTTCCGAGGCTGGCTACATTAGCCAGGCGCTACCTGTGCATCCCTGGAACCTCGGTGCCCTCTGAACGGGTGTTCTCCGCAGCGGGTCTTGTAGTCAACAGACTGCGCACCAGATTAACCCCAGAGCACGTGGATATGTTGATTTTTTTGAACAAAAACCAGTAGACATTAAAGCGGAACGCTGTGATGATGAGGTAGGCCAGGTCTTTATTTTATGTTGTTAATCTGCTGCTACTGCTCATCCCCAGAGCTGGATGAATGTGTTTATGTTTTCGCCTAAGTATTTTGTTTTTCATTACTAGAAAGTTGGGCAACTATAGGCTATGTCATATTTATTTTTAATAAGCTATAGACCGCCAAAAGGCCAGGCCTGTTTATTTTATTGTCCACAAAAAAAAGTTCTTATTCCTCTCACAGCTGAATAATTCCAAGTTTCCAGCATGTTTTCGCCATGGTTTTTGTTTTTAATTGCTATGACGTTGTGCAATTGTTTAATTTTACTTTACTATTATACATGTTTAGTTGTTAGTTGTTTACATGCCACATGATGGGAGTTGATCTGAATGATTCTGTTCTGAAATCTGTAAGCCTCGCGGCTCGCGCTGCTGCGGCCTCGCGCTGATTGTCAATTATGTCCTTTTTTGTTTTTTTGAAGCACATGTTGCTGATTTAATTTATTTTGTACAGTTACGGTAGGCTAAATGAATCTTGTGTATGGTGGCTATGCTAAGGCTTATTTATAGTCTATATTCCGTCCCGTTTATTTCACAGCACTGCTCTAGACATGTGATAAGAAAATCCTCCCGTTTCACTGGTGGTAAAATAAAACCATAATTCTTATGGGAAACAATTTGTTGTATTCTTCTTCCTCGTCTTTGTATTGGTATTTCTAATGTGTAAATAGTGCATTTTATTATGGAAAAAAACGCGGAGTATTTTTCTTTCTTTAATTGGTAAATAGCGCATTTTTTTTTCTAACACATTTCCTTAACGGTTAATGATTAATTAATCGGTAAGGCCTAACGGTAACCGGTTGATAAAATGTCTCCATTTGGCCAACCCTAGGTTCCATCTCTCTCTCTCTCTCTCTCTAGTTTCCATCTCTCGCTCTCTCTCTCTGTCTCTTTCTCTCTCTCTCTAGTTTCCATCTCTCGCTCTCGCTCTCTCTCTCTCTCTCTCTCTCTAGTTTCCATCTCTCTCTCTCTCTCTCTCTCTCTCTGTCTCTTTCCCTCCCTCTCTCTCCAGTTTCTCTCTCTCTCTCTCTCTCTCTCTCTCTCTCTCTCCCAGTTTCCATTACTCTCTCTCTCTCTCTCCAGTTTCCATGTCTGTCTGTCTCTCTCTCACTGGCCCCGTATTATCGCTGCTTGCAGCTATATTTTGTTTTGTTTTTTGCCGGGGGGAGGGGGTCCCTGGAACTTAATATTTTGAAATTCAAATCTAGCTCCCCTTGTGGTCTTCTGATAGACGTTTTTAAGGCAAGTTTTGAAAGAAACCAGTCATTCACATTAGAGATGCACGGATGTAACCTGACTCCGTCAAATGGAAGAAGCTTGCGACACACATTTTGTTTCACAGCCTACTTCCATCCGAGACTCCTGAAGCAGAATCGATGACAGACGGCATTTTCATTTTTTCAAGCTACTTGGTGGGTGATTGGATGATCCCGCCCCTAGCAACCGCTGATTGGTTCTAACACGCAGCGGACCGGGCAGCTTTACTCCCTGAGCGATCCCAGACCTCCTTCCTGAAATCAAATGCAAATGAGATTTCCGGAAGGAGGGGGGTTTACCAGGCTAGCACGGATGGGCTTTTTTGTCAACCTAATCTGTGTGTCGTGTACACGTTCATCATCCATCCGTCATGGCATTCCGCTGGCAGTGGCGGATGAATTAATGAATTAATATCTGCCAGTGAATGTGTTAGGTCTAAGTACAGGAAGTATATGGACTAAATTAGAAGTGGGGCACCAGTTGGTGCAGTATAGTTACCTGTAGGGGCAGCAGAGTGTAGCGTAGTGTAGTTACCTGTAGGGGCAGTAGAGGGTCCGTAGGTTTCCATCAGCTTCATCTTGGTCATGTGTTTCTTGTGTTTCTTCCCGGCGTAGTGCTGAGCAGCCATTAGAGGATTGTTGAAGGACGCCTGGCAGATGGAACAGAACTTCTCTGACTCGCTGCCCCCCTCACTGCTCTCCATGGCAACCGGCGCTGGCTCCTCCTTCTTCTTAACCGGGCCGACCGGCTGCTCAGCTGTCTGGAAAACTGAGATTTATAATCATTTATTAATATTTATTTATATTATAATATTATATAATATTATACATTTAATCAGGCGGCAAGCATCCAGGTTTTAAAACGAAGCCAATAAGGAAGTGCCAGATTCCCTGCAGTTCTCATTAACACATTAACCGCCAAGAACGTAGTCCTACGGGCCGTTAAATCCAACTGTTAAGCGCCGAAACCGTAGTCCTACGGGGCGGGTGTTTTTTCCTTTTTAAAAAAAAAAAAAAGATCACATTTTTTTTTCGGGGACCATTTTCAGTGTAACACCATCGGAAGTGACCCGGAATTTACCCGGAAGTAATTGTTTCCCGTCCGCCTCTATAGACAGGTTTCCTGTTAGTAAACATGAGAGGAATATGACCGCGCAGAGGAGGGGGAAGCCTATGGGTGCGTTTGGAAATTACGCACCGGAGCACACTCGCCTATTAGTTTGTATTGGCCAGTGCGCTCACTGCCGCTCAGGGCTGTATTTTCGAACGCGCCTTTCACCCGGGCATGCGCAGATTGCGCATTCTGCTCTGTGATGACGTCGCGCGGAAATCCGTCTATTCTAAGGCGCACACTATAATGCCATTTTGAGTGGTGTAGTTTTTTCTCCTCGC
The DNA here is from genome assembly GCF_963454915.1 of Gymnoscopelus microlampas. Taxonomy (NCBI): domain Eukaryota; kingdom Metazoa; phylum Chordata; class Actinopteri; order Myctophiformes; family Myctophidae; genus Gymnoscopelus; species Gymnoscopelus microlampas. The sequence continues at coordinate 848,086 of NC_139949.1, read as the reverse complement.
ATTTACCATGTTAACAGAAACGGTCAGAACTCATACATCGCGCCTCCTTATGACACGCGGTCTCGACGAGAACACAAAGGGACATGTGGACGATGTTTACAAACAGTGGATCGCGGATTCTAAAGGATTTTATCTCATAATGTACTCACCACTGCCAAGGTTTTATTGTTTTTTTTTCTTTTTTTTCAAGTCGCCATAGGCCCCGTTAAAATCCTTTAGATTGCGCGATCCACTGTTTGTAAACAACATGCACATGTTGCTTCGTCTTTTAGTCCAGACCGCGAGTCAAATGGAGCCAGCCATGTTTGAGTTCTGACTGAAATGGACCCGTTACACACCCACCATAAGGGGCCATTTGAGAACCAAAATGGAGTGTTTCTAGTGAGCCAACATGCACGATATCAGCACCCTGACCAGAATGGAACAGAGCCTTCATTAGTATCATTGGTAACACCTGTGAAGGAAGTAAGAAGAGGCCCAATTTCTTTCCAATATGGCTGCTGTGCATAGAGCCTATTGCTCCAGCCACTGATGAGAACCGGACAGAACACCCGGTTGAGGACACGTTTCGAGGACAGGTTTTGGGGAGAGGTTTGAGGAATTATAGGAGGACTGTACTGCTTTTCTGTCACGTTATGAAAGTGGAATATATGTTTTGCTTGTTAGCTGCAAAAAGCTGAGGCTACAAGAAGCTAGACAATAAAAGATGCATTCTCTGTAAACCATAGAGATGCTTGTGCATGAAAACCCCAGTAGATCAGCAGTTTATGAAAGACTCAGACCAGCCTGTTTGGCGCCAACAACCATGAACCACGCTCAGAGTAACTTAAATCACCTTTCTTCCCCAGGCTCGGTTTGAACTGCAGCAGATGGTCTTGACCATGTGAGCATGCCTATATACAATAAGTGGCTGGCATGTGATTGTCTGATTGGATGAATTCATTCTTACTGGACCCACCCAAAACAGCAATGTTTTTATTTGATCTTTAACAAATAAAAACTTGTTATAGAAAACGTACATACATCATCAACACAATAACAGAGCACAACCATTTTTGTTCAAGAAAGAGCAGAGAAGCAAAAGATAATTTTGGGAATCCTTTTGAATTGAGAATTGATTTTTTTTTTTTTATCGAATCGTAGGACCACAGAGGATTCACACCCCTAGAATCCAGTAACTTTCTGTTTGTGTGTGTGTTGTCTGTGTAGTACCTGGGTTTTGTACATGTTGAGGTCCAACAGTCTTCAGTCGGAGGTTCTTGGTGTGAACTTTGCCCTGGTAGTGAGACTCAAGTGTTATTTTATGTATTCATTATTTATTGCCATTTATTTTATTATATTGTTGCATTTTATTTACCTGGTAGTGAGACTCGGCCACCACTGGAGAGCTGAACGTCATGTTGCACACATGACACACCTTGTATTTATCTGTCTCTGCTAGGATCCCACTGGCTGGAAGGTCCTGAAAACACACACGCACGCACACGCACACGCACACACACACACACACGCTTAATTTATTTGCGTTTACATTTAACAACAAATTCTCGAACACAAACAATAGTAGATGCACAAACTCAACAATAAGTGTTTCAGGATACAGATCACGGGTACAGGAAGCATCGTCTCCTCCATAATATATGGCGACTGACAATTATCACAGACACTGAACAGAATTTAGCTAATGCCTTAGCTCTCGGCTTGGGCATTGCCGCAATCTGCACGCCTCTCACAACTAATTTATGGACATTTATGGGCTTCCAAATATGAACACTTTTTCAACCTATCTTCATATAATTGGTCCTCACTAATACTCATGATAAAATGGTACAATTTTTTTCTACTCGGTCTGTGTCTCAGAGGAGGGCTGTAGACAGTTCAGAGTCCCGTCTACCAGTGACATCATCAATGGGGAATCCAAGTTAATAGAAACTGCAGGCTTTCTATTCCTGGAAAGTTGCAATGCAATAAAAGAAGCCATTGTTCTCGTGTTAATAAAAATCTAAATAAAAAAATTGAAATCTTGTTGGAAAAAAAAAATCACGCCTAGCGATGATGTCACTGGTAGACGGGTTTCTGGACTGTCCACAGCCCTCCTATGAGACACAGACCAAGTAGAAAAAAAATTGTACCATTTTATCATGAGTATTAGTGAGGACCAATTATATGAAGAATCAAGATAGGTTGAAAATCGGTCCTTTAACCCATTCAATCCGGGAACGCATCTCTGTCATTTTAGATTTCTTTGGGCTATTCAAAAATAGCAGATATACAAGTTCATAGCGCAGCACTCTGTGTAGATCTGCTATTTTTGAAAAATCGTGAAAATGTGAGCATGTCTTTCAATCTACATTTTTTCCCCCGGCCATTTGTAACTCAAATCTTTGCTTTTGGGGGTCCCTGGAACAAAATATTTTGAGATGGGGGTCCGCAGCCAAATTCATATAATTTTGAGTGGTCCTTGACATGAAAAAGTTTGAGAACCACTGTTAGGATTTAGAAGACATTTGTAGAATCCCCAGAAGCAAAGATTTGAGTTACAAATGTTCACTTAAAAAAAAAAAAAAAAAAAGTGTGTATATATATATATATATATATATATATATATATATATATATATATATATATATATATATATATATATATATATATATATATATATATATATATATATATATATATATATATTCAAAGATTTGCACTCATTTTCAAGAAAAAAAAAATAGTGATCTACAAGCTCATAGCGCGCCACTCGGTGCCGTGCTATGAGCTTCTAGCCAAAGAAATCAAAAAATGACACACAGATGCGTTCCTAATGGGTTAAGACAGACACACACACACACACACACACACACACACACACACACACACGCAATTAAATTACTTAAATGTTACATTACATGTAATTAAAAAAAATCCCCCTTTTTATTACCGAAAGGGTACCCAGATTGTGTTGGAAGTGACCTGGGACCTGGAACTGTATTTTATAAATACAAATACATGAATGACATCACTTGAATGTTACTTACATCATCTGCAGGTTTTAGTTTTTTCAACGTAGGTTCCTTCTCCTTCTCGTTTTGGATGCAAAGATAACGACGCACTTTGTTGGCATGCTTCTTACTCTGCATGGACACAAACACACAATACACAACAATTACTACACAACTACTGGGGCTGCACAATATGGACTAAATGTCATACCTCAATATCTATACAATATAAAATATGACAGTGGGTTCACACTTGTTATTTTATATTTTTTTAGCAACAGTGAAAACCCTTCTTCAAAAAACATACAACAGGTAGTTCTGACCAAGTAATCTGATATTGAAATAGGCCCTCTAGCCGTGCTCAAATGAGCATGACATCACACCTAGCCGTTCTCAAATGAAACCACTCAATTAAGACGGATTTTCAGCAAAACCGCGGCTATGCTAGCAGTTTGCATGGGAAGTTTGCAGGGGAAGTTTGCAGATGTAGCAGCTAAGTCTGGCATTAAAATGTTTTTAATTTCTATCGAATATCTTAATTATCTTATCTTATTATATGAGGTTGACTAGGTTCAGTTTAGTTTATCTACGTGTTCAGTTTGAGGAAAGTTGTCTAGCGCACAGCCATCTCAATGTTGGGTCTGAGTGAACAGGGACGGTCACTGTCAGACCCCATGTATTTCCAGGATAACAGAGGTTGTTATTTTGAGAGCGAAATGCCCCACAATATGAACACATTTAATATTGATGGTAAAGTAAATTACAGGTCAACTGTGCTCTTATGTTAAACTTCACCGACCGGAAGTCAAAGGTTTACATTCGTCTGACTTGACAAATATGGCGGACGTGGTCGTGCTCGTCTCATGAACATCAATTTACAATGTAATTAATTTGAACCATTCTAATATCATTATGACAACAACAACGTCACGTCAATGCAGTAAGCTAATCATTATTCTCATTTATTAATCCGACCGTCGCCTGACGAAAATACATGATCTACAAGCTCTCGTGCCACGATTGCTTGTAGATCGGCCATTTTTGACAATTCATAAGTGCCCGTTGAACCATGGATGGCGAACCAGAAACACTGCATCCGTAGTGTCTATTGTGTGTGTGTGTGTGTGTGTGTGTGTGTGTAGGTAGTACCTGGTAGTGTGTGAGTTTCTGAGACTCTGAAATGAGGACGGCACTGCAGACCTTACACTGAGAGTCTGAAAACAGGTCACTGTGCTCTCTGATCATCTTATTCACTGGAGATAAAACATGATTTAACACATTGAAACACATTGAAACATTACACATTATATAATAAACTGGTCGCTGTGCTCTCTGATCATCTTATTCACTGGAGATAAAACACAATAAAACATGATTAAACACAAAAAAACATGAACAAATTAAAACCTTTTTAAACACATTATTAACCCATTAAGACCTGAGGCGATTCTTTAAAAAAAATCTAAATCTTAAAAAAAAACAGTTTTTGGTAAGAAATTTAAAAAAAAAGGTTCAAGATTTTTCAAAAATAGCCAAAGAAATCTAAAGTGACACAGATGCGTTCCAGGTCTAAATGGGTTAAAAACATCAAAACATTTTTAAACACATAAAACATTATTAAACATATTGAAACGTTATTACACACACTCAATCATTTTTAAACACATTAAACCTGACTCGACATTCACATTAAATAATAATAAAAATAATAATTTGACGCCCATCAACACATTTATGTGATGAATGTGCACTGGGTCTCAAAGTGTGGTCCAGGGACCCCCAGGGGTCCTTAAGGGGGTTCCAGGGGGTCCCCAGCTAATTAAGTGATTGATAGCTAGCAACCAAATGGCCCGTACAGCATTTCCCCTGTGGGATCAATAAAGGCCCATCTCTCAAACCAAATGGACCCGTAACACCAAGGATTCTACAGTGGAGCTCGGGGTCCCGCACAGACAGTCCTGGTATCAAATTATAACAAGCTGGAGGTCCTTGAAATTACAAATACATAAATATGGCAGATAGAATGAAAAACCAATAAGCGATATGTTGTTGAATGAATGAAAAACTAAACCAATAGGACCACAATGGAAACAAGTCCCCAGAACGTTTTTTTGCATTATCATTTTAGCCTTAATGTCTGACTGTACCTCGTGCTGTTATGTTCGACTAATAAAGTATTCAATCAATCAATAAGATATATGTTGAATGAATAAAAACCAGAATGGTTTACATTGCGAGCCGTTGTGAGCTTGTAGATCAGCTATTCTCACAATTTGTGCGTCTATCTTGTATTATTTGACGATTTGGCCAATGTTTGGCCAATTTTTTAAGTATGGTTTGTTGATTACTTTTGATGCAGTAATGGTCTTTTTTCCATTTCATTCTTTTCTTTTTAAGTATTAAAAATGTCTTAAAAGTCCTTATATTGTCACTTCACTGTCACAAAAAAAGGGCTAGGTTGCAGTTCATTTTTAAGTGTATTCATTTGAACTATCCACAGTATCTGAAACCGTATGGTACCTTCCACTTCTACACATCAACTGAGACATTTGTGCACAGATTTTTTGTGATGTTCCAAATGTATCTAATTTAATCAGTTGGCAAAAGAAATCCTTTAGGTTTAAAGCTCCCACACCTTTTTTGACTTGAGAACTACTTTTAAAATGACCAGCTCAACAAGATCTACCAACCCTAAAACGTATTATCTCATTGCTGAAAACACTTTTAAAATGTACCTGAGGGGCTTTGGAATAGCGGTGCTGGCGTTCACACACATGGAATGGGAAATAGAGGGGAGAATTTTGAATTGGCAGTTTATATAACCTTGTAATGCTACTAACGTTTGCATCTAACACTCTTGAAAACAAAGTATTACATTGTGGGTTTTCCTACTATAGAAGCCGTGAAGTGAGCTGACCGGCCCTTCTTCATGTCAATCGCTCAAGTCACCTTAATTTAACTGGCAGATGCCAAAAATAGTTTTTAAATATTATATTTATCGATTTTTAGGGCCTTAGCAATCTACCTTTTGGGCACCCCTGTTCATATTCGGTCAATAACCTATTTCCATTTCTTTAAAGCTGCACTGTCCTCTCACCTTGAGATAACATGTTCATGTTTTGACTAAATCCTCATTATAACAGATCTATTAAGCAATGATCCATTTATGTGCTCTGTGCATGGCCGTTGCTGTTGTACGTTTTGTTTCCTCTGTTTGGTTGATGTTGTCTGTTCTGTATTTTCTCTAAACGTATAGCATGAATTCTGTATTTTGTCATCTGTGGACCCCCTTGAAAACGAGATGTACATCTCAAGGGATAGGCCCTATGCACAGCAGCCATATTGTAAGACATTCATAGGTGTTATCAATGATACTAATGAAGGCTCTGTTCCATTCTGGTCAGACGGAGTCAGGGAAACGCTCCCAAATGGCCCTTTACGGGTGTGTAACTCTAAGAGTGTACAAATCAATTTGGTTCCATTTGTGTACACTCAGAGTTATGGGGGTCGTGGAAATCTGAAATTCAAAAATCTGAGAACTACTGTGCTACACTAAATGGAACAGAGCCTTCTTTAGTATCACTGGTAACACCTGTGAAGGAAGTGATAATATGGCTGCTGTGCACAGAGCCTATTATTCCAAAGAAAATAATTTCAGACACAGACATTCTTATCCAGCGTGACTGACTGATGTCGGATCACAATAAGTAAACATGAACTCTTGTCTAGTCCATTGATTCTCAAAGTGGGGTCCGGGGACCCCCAGGGGTCATGGGGGGGAGGGGGGGTTGTACCAGGGGGTCCCCAGCAAAATGTGTTAATACAGCGTCACAATCATTTCAACCACTTTAACCATCTATTTTTTTACTTTGGCTATTCAAAAATAGCATATCTACAAGCTCATACCGCGCTACGAGCTTGTAGATCTGCTATTTTTGAAAAAATCGTCAACTCTGTCCCAGTGTGTGCAAATCTTTGAGTGTGTATATTTTTTTTCAACTCAAATCTTCGCTTCTGGGGTGTCCCTGTAACAAAATATATTGAGATGGGGGTCCGCGGCCAAATACATATCATTTTGGGTGGTCCTTGACATGAAAAGGTATGAGAAGCACTGCTGTAGTCAACAAACTACCAGGTCAATAATCATATAAGTAGAGTGCAGAGAACAATGTAGCGCCTCAAAGAAACTCTAAGATACCAGGTAAACAATGAACCCTAGAATCTGTCTAAATAACATTCTGTACTTTTGAAATTAAGATTATACCAGGTAAACAATTAACCTAGCATCTCTCTAGACAACATGCTATCTAAATAACATTCCGTACATTTGAAACTATTAGGATACCAGGTAAACAATGAACCCAGCAAGGACACAGGAGGTGGGGGGTGGCATACTCAGTTCCATTTTGGGATGAAGAAAAAAGAAAAAGAAAAAACCTCCGACATCTACACTTCATGGAGTCTTTTTTTTGGTACCAAATTAACCGAATTGAAGTAACAAACCCCCCCAAAAAAGTAACAAACCGAGCGTGTGCATGTGTCCCCATCGGTTCGAAAATGCCCTCTGCGTCCCTGGAACCTAGCATCTATACAACATTCTGAACATGAACAAGCGGTTCTACAGTATGTGGTTCAAACAGCTTCTATCGATTTTAGCAGTGGGTTCACCAACAAACTAGACCCATCAACACCACTACAACAAACAAACACACTGGTAATACTGGCTGGTTGAACTGGGTTTTTGCTGTGCGCTCCTACTGGGAGTAATGATTCAACCGGGTTTTGTGAGCATCTGTGAGCATCTACTGGGCGTAATGGTTCAACTGGGTTTTTATTGTGAGCTTCTACTGGGTTGCATTGTGCAGCAGAATCAACTTGTTGGTTCTACTGGTTTTATTGGCTGGTTCTGCTGTTTAAAAAAAAAATCATGCTGTACCGGTATTAACTGGGTTCTACCGGGTCTCATTATGCAGTAATTATGGTTTAGATCTAGTTGTTTTGTTGGCTGGTTCTACTGCTTTCTATGAGTCTCTCTATGAATTGAATACAAAGGACCCCAATGGAAACAAGCCATGGTGCTTTCTTGGGTTTAAAATCCTCTTCGCAGACCTTGTGTTGAACTGTACTTTCCTGTGCTTATTTTTTTTTGCAAACTGCTAATAAAGTATTCAATCAATCAATCTTTACCACTTAAAACACAGCACCGGTAGGTATTGTGGAGAAAGCTTTCGCTGAAAATAAGATCGACAAGCTTATGAGCTTGTCGATCTGCTATTTTCATCGGAAGCTTTCTCCACAACAACAGAAAACGTGAAAGACACTAGTATCGAGCCCTGAGGGACTCCGGTTATGGGGTGCCAAGTAACAGCATCGGTATTGTGGGGAAAGCTTTCACAGAAAATCGACAAACTTTCGCTTGTCGATCTTCTATTTTTTGCTAAAGCTTTCCCTCTAGGATAAGAGAAAACGGAAAAGACACTAGCACTGAGCCCTGAGGGTCTCCGGCTATGGGGTGCATAAGTAACTGGGTCACATTGTGCGGCAGGGCAGCAGCAACGTGCTGCTAGTGCTGCTACAGCCCCTCCGGTAACACTTTAACTTCTGTGTGCCTTTTAATGGTTGTACTGGGGGTTGGTTCTGTTGGGTTCTGCTAACTGGGTTCCATTGTGCAGAGACCCAACCAAACCAAACCAACGTGCCGGTCCGCTCGACCTTGGAAAGCTTTCCTGCAACGACGAGAATCCATTCTTTTCAACGTGTTAGCCTGAAGCTAATGCTAACGCAGCGCCGCACAGACAACCCGCGCGTTTCATTCAACGTTCGACGCGTTTTTCCCCCCCGCTTCTAAACAATGAGAGCGTGTGACGTTAATTGAATGGTTTAGTAGCTGTAATGAATTAAAACGTCTCTTTCTCTTACCCTCGGCGATGCCAGACGGCAGAACGGGGAAATCTTCCAGATTCGGCATCGCGACGTCCGCCATGTTGATGCTGAGAGGACTCGAGCACTGCAAGGAAGGCTGTGCGTGCGCAGAAAGCCTCGGTCACGTGTGGTACAACCCCCCCACCACAACACGCCACTTTGGGTCTGACTCACTCTGCTAGGTTTGCACGTCCGGTGTGAACTGGATACGGAAACGGTCTCCACACTTGATTGTGGTCAGTTTGGGAATGACCGGATACAGTAGGCGGAGCTTTAGACCGGATGTGAGTGCTGAATTGTGCATGGGAACGAGGCTTTTTCCACTTCGTCCGGACGACGGTGTCGCGCGCCCGAAAATACAGCAGATATACAAGCTCACAACTCGTGGTGGACGCGACGCGTTTTGAGCTTGTAGATCTGCTGTATTTTCGGGCGCGCGACGCGAAGGCAAAAGAGGGCTGGACGCGGTGATGTCACAAACAGACGTATACGTGGACGACGTCACGACGTACTATAAAGAGTCACTTCCGCAATATGGATTAAACAACAGAGGAGATGAAGCGACGGTTCCGCTGCTTTGTGGACCAGACGGCTGCGCGAATTATTACTGTAAAAATACATGTTATTACTAAAAGATAAAACATATATGATTATTCATCACTAAAAGATAAAAGTTGACGTTGTACATTTTTGTTTAGCGCTTCAGAAACAAACATGGAGAAATACGAAGGCTACATGTTCAGCGCTCTGTGCAGCAGCAACCTGTTGGTTTCCTGTTTGTTGTTTTCCACGGTGACGCGGGAGCAGAGAGAGCCGTACATGGACGAGATCTTCCACGTGCCGCAAGCCCAGAGATACTGCGACGGGCGCTTCTCCGAGTGGGACCCCATGATCACCACGCTGCCCGGGCTGTACCTGGCCTCCGTGGGCGTGATCCGTCCCGTCGTCTGGTTGGCCGACCTGACCGGAGGTGTGGTCTGTTCCACCGCCATGCTGCGCTTCGTCAACCTGCTGTTCAACGTCGGGAACCTTTACCTGCTGTACCTGCTGCTCTGCAAGCTCCACCCCCCCCACCACGAAAAGACCACCAGCTCCGCCTCCCGCCGCGTCCTCTCCGCCCTGGCGCTGTCCACCTTCCCCGTCCTCTACTTCTTCAACTTCCTGTATTACACGGACGCAGGGTCGACGTTCTTCATCCTGTTCACGTACCTGATGACGTTGTACGGCTGCCACAAAGCCTCGGCGCTGCTCGCCGGCTGTTCCGTGCTCTTCCGACAGACCAATGTGGTGTGGGTGGTGTTCTGCGCCGGCACGCTGCTGGCCGCCAAGATGGACGACGCCTGGAGGATGGAGCATGTCAAGAAGAGGGACGACAGGTCACCGTCGTCCGGCCCCTCCCAGGTCCCCCTGTCTGTGGGCGGGGCTAGGCGAGTACTGCGCTTCGCGCTGGGCTTCCTTACCTCGACCAATCACGTCAAGGCCCTACTCCTGGAGGCGTGGCCGTACGCGGTGGTCGGGGCAGGGTTTGTGGCGTTCGTGTTGCTTAATGGCAGCATCGTGGTCGGCGACCGGGAGAAGCACGAGGCGAGCTTCAACGCTCCGCAGATCTTCTACTTCCTGACGTTCACATTGTTCTTCTCATTTCCTGTGACGCTGTGCTACCGCCGCGCGCTGCGCTTCCTGCAGGCCCTTAGGACACGCCCCCTCTTCTTCCTGACACTGGGCTTCCTCTTCCTCCTCCTGGTGTGGAAGTTCACGTACGTTCACGAGTACCTGCTGGCCGACAACCGCCACTACACCTTCTACGTGTGGAACAGAGTTTTCCAGAGACACGCGCTGGCGCGCTACGCCATGGTGCCTGCCTACGTCTACGCCGCCTGGCATTTCCTGGACGTACTGGGCTCCTCCCAGCGCTCGCTCTTCTGGATCCTGGCGTTTCTGACGTGCGTGGTGACGGCCACAGTGCCCCAGAAGCTGTTGGAGTTCCGCTACTTCATCGTTCCGTACCTCATGTACCGACTGCACATGCCCATGCCAACAATGCCCAGAATCCTCCTGGAGATGGCGCTGTACACGGCCGTTAACGCCGCCACGCTCTACATCTTCCTCAATAAGACCTTCTACTGGCCCGACAATACCGCCACCCAGAGGTTCATGTGGTGAACTAGTCCAATAGAACAATACTGCCACCTAGAAGTTCATGTGGTGAACTACAATCTAATAAGACAGAGGCGTCATTTCAGTAAAAAAAAACTAAAGGGTGGAAAAGGAAAGAGAACACTACTTCAGCCCTGTTTAAAAACTAGCAGATCTATAAATGTACAAGAAACACAGCGAATGATTCACTTTGTTTTTGCTATTTTTGAAAATTAAAAACAAAGAATGTAAACGTTTTTTATAAATTGTTCACCGATGTGAACAGGGATGCTACTTTCAACCTGTGTGGAATAAACTCGCGTTTATAACGTGCGGCACATGACACATGTAGACGGACGAGTGGATTGAGATGCGCCGACCTAAAATCACATTAAAGGGATAGTTCACCCCCAAATTGACTTTTTCTATCGATTGGTCCCCCCATGGAGACTTGAATTCATGGATATTTTTTAGTTTTTGTCGCATTCCTAAGCCAATAATTTGATGACCGGCAGTGGGTCCGGTAGGAGACACAAAGAGTCTCCTTTGTGTCTCCTACCGGAACCGCTGCCTACCGGAACCGCTGCCTACCGGTCCGCTGGTCATCAAATTATTGGCTTAGGACTGCGACAAAAACATAAACATATCCATGAATTCAAGTCTCCATGGGGTGAGTAATCGATAGAAAAAAAGTTATTTTGGGGGTGAACTATCCCTTTAAACAATCATGTTAAAACAATCAAAGGTGGAGAAAATGTCCAATAGTTATAGACCACCGAAGTCTGACGTAATTTACACATCCTTGGTTTGTCTACCTGGTTCGCGGTTTTCCACCCCCATTCTGAATCCCATAGACGTCTTTAATATCGCGTCAAATAAGAACTGTGTTCCAAAAATAAACAAGTGACCCCGGCGGTTTGACTCTTATGGATATGAAGCATCAACTGACGGTGAGAAAACAATAATGTTACTTCCGCCGAATTAGTTACATTTTCGCCAGAAACAGACTGTATCAAATATAAGTGACTGACTATCATAAACGATACAGAGCCTCCTCCCTGACAATTATGCCGAGACAGTTTGTTTATTTTTGGACCACAATTCTTATATGAGACGATTCTAAGATGACCCAATGTTATTCTCCATAGCGAAATTACTTTATGAACCTGGGGATGAACGAGTGACGTCAGGACTTTGGTGGTCTATAAGTCATTACTTTAACCACTTAAACCCCATGTGGTTGACCGGAGTCCCTTAGGGCTCTATACTAGTGTATTTTCTGTTTTCTGTTATTGTGGGGAAAGCTTTTGCTGAACATAGCAGATCGACAAGCTCACAACGTTGTGAGCTTGTCGATTTGCCATTTTGTGCGAAAGCTTTCCCCACAATACGGCTACAGTCTTATATGGTTAATAAGACTGTATTTGAGTCATTCCGTTAATAAGACTTTGTTCCTTTGTTGTTGTGTGAAAATGTGTTCACCTGAAGTATGAGTACAATAAATACATATTGAGCCATAATACTGTAAAGCAGGGAACTTTAGAATTTATACTGTTTGGGTATATTTTTTTATAATTACTGAAGAAAAACATTTACAACCATCTTTCCCTAGAAAGGAGACAAGTGTGCGGTTCAATTGAACTGAATGGGGATGATAATGATTTTCTTTGCTTCTGTGTCGTTGATGATAAAGTTTAAACCCACAAAGCTTTATGTGTATTTGGCTGGATTCAAACCCTGAGTATAGATGTAACCCTGACAGTTCTAAGATAATAACAAATTAATAAAAAATAACAAAAAAACAGTTGCATCGGTTCTCAGGGGTTTTCACTGGTGCACTGGTCCAACGGAATGTTTTTTATTTACGTTTACAAATGCAAGGTGTAAATGTGTCAGGGCGGCACCGAGTGCCGTGCTGTGAGCTTGTAGATCTGCTTTTTTTTTATTATTATTATGAAAATGTGTGCAAATCTTAAATATATATATTTTTTAAACTGAAATCTTTGTTTCTGGGGATTCTACAAATGTCTTCTAAATCATAACAGTTTTTTGAAAAAACGTATCGCCATAATATCAGTGGTTCTCAAATGTTTTCATGTCAAGGACCCCCAAAATGATACGTATTTGGCCGTGGACCCCCATCTCAAAATATGTTGTTCCAGGGACCCCCCCCCCCCCCCCCCCCCCAGAAGCAAAGATTTGAGTTAAAAATGTTCGCTTTATAAATATATATATTCAAAGATTTGCAAAAAAAAATCACGATTTTAAAAAAGAATAGCAGATAGCGCGGCACTCTGTGTCATGCTATGAGCTTGTATATTTGCTCTTTTTGAATAGCCCAAAGAAATCAAAGAAATTACACAGATGCGTTCCCGGTCTTAATGGGTAAAAGAAATAAGATATTGATCCAGACACTTTATGCCAAACCGTTTATTGTTTTATTGTCTTCATTGCCTAAAGTCTCATTTAATTTGGATTTAATTTGAATATGTTGTAATGTCACATCTTGGTAAATGCAATGTGTTGTGAATATCCTTTTGAATTATCAGCGTTTATGTTTGTGAACACAAAACACATGTTTGTATTGTGTTATTGTGTAGAATGTGTAGTACATTATTAAGCAGCGTGTCCCCTTTTGTTATTGTGTTGTTTTTATTGTGTTACATATTGTGTTTGATATGAAGGACACACACATTAATGTTTTGTTTTTCATATCTTCTTCATATTTTCCTGATGTTTGGTGAACATTAAAAGGACTGATCATCTTCCACCAGCAGTGGTGGAAAGTAACCAAGTACATTTACTGAAGTACTGTACTTAAGCACAGTTTTTTGGTATTAAGCACAGTATTAGTATTACTGGAGTATTTCCCATTTTCGGTACTTTAACTCCTACTCCACTACATCTCATAGGCAAATATTGTACTTTTACTCCACTACAATTATTTGAAAACATTAGTTACTAGTTACTTTGCAGATATAAATCATGAGATTATAAAACATACATTAACCACTTCAGCCCTATTTTATACATAGGCTATTTGAAAATAGCCGATCCACAAGCTCACTGTGAGCTTGTAGATCGGCTATTTTCAAACATTTTAGTACTTTTACTTTTGGTACTTTAAGTAGGCCTACATTTTGATACCAATACTTTTGTACTTTTACTCAAGTGAATTTTGAATTCCGGACTTTTAATCTAAAGTACTTCTACATTGCAGTATTGATACTTTTACTTAAGTAAAACATTTGAGTACTTTTTCCACCACCACCAGTGAACACTGCAGAAAGGGAAGTGATTCATTCAAAGCCTGTTGTCGCGCTCTACTGTACAATACAGGATATGACAGTACTCTAGATCAACTGATTCCTTTGCAACATTGTAATTCTTATGATTCTCAACAAATGCCACAACTGGACAAATATTGAATCACTACATAGTATAAAGTAACTACTTAAGTACAATTTTGAGGTATTTGTACTTTACTTCTACTCCACTACATTTTGGATCCAAATATTGTACTTTTACGCCACTGCATGTATTTGAAAACTTTAGCTACTAGTTACTTTGTAGATTTGATTATTATTATAAAACATACATTAGCCACTTCAGCCCATACATTTTCGGCCTTGCATCGCGAGCATTGTGAGCTTGTAGATCGGCTATTTTCAATGGATTTGTATACATTTGAAAACTTCTGAAATGGGACATTCTGCATAATGAGTACTTTTACTTTTGGTACTTTAAGTACATTTTGATGCCAATACTTTTGTACTTTTACTCAAGTACATTTTGAATTCCGGACTTTCACTTGTAAACAGAGTATTTCCATATTTCAGTGTTGATACTTTTACTTAAGTAAAACATGTGAGTACTTTTTCCACCACTGAAAGATACCAAAGTGAACACAGCAGTAGGTAGGTTGTTAATAATAATAATAACAACAGCAATAACAATCCTAATAATAATAATCTTTGCCTGGTGGACATTACAGAAAGTATTTTTGCGCCCTCTCTATAGCCATGGTTCACATCATGCTCGTCTGTCATAAGCGTCATGGAACCACTTGTTCTTGGTTTGCGATTCTTTTTTACATTTACAACCCGTACATCTACATAAACGTTCAGATCTCAAATATAAAGTGCCGACGTCACGGCTACGGATGTAACAAGTTAAAACACCCAGGTCTAAGTACCCGTATCTACCGCATTGTTCAATAAAAAGCATTTTAATCCTATCACCACCAGCCACTTTTCCGAATTTTCTCCGATGCTTTCAACTGTACGATCCTATCGGTTGGGAGGTGTATTGCACTCTGATGCACACAAAAAATAATTAAAAATGGCCGCTAATCGGATTAAAATGCTCTTTATTGAAAAATACAGAAGATACCAGTACTTAAACCCAGGCGTTTTAACTTTTTACATCCGTGGCAATAGGGTCAGCACTTTATATTTAAAATCTGAACGTTTATGTAGATGTGGCAATTGTAAATGTAAAACAGTCGCAAACCAGGAACAAGTGGTTCCATGACTGTCATGGTGGTATGACAGTCATGTTCCGGGGCTAAGCGCCTCTACTACTACCGTATTAATAGACCAATTATTTGTTTACTAACATTGAGCCTGGACGCACAGGTGATTGTTTCACGCAATCAATTCCCAACCTGTTTCGGGGTGCACTGGTTTCAGCACACCCCAACCCCCTCTTGTGTGTGTTGGCTAGTGAGACGCGTCCTAACGAGACCTGATATAATGGGTTTCGTTGCGCGCATACTGGCTGCACGCAGCCAGTATGACGTCGTCTGTTAAGGGGTCTATATAACGCTACATCATGAATATGTAATGACGCACCATATTTGGGCTAAGACTGGGGGCGTGGTTAACGCGGAAGAGGGAAAGAGGAAACGAGAAGCGCGCGCGTGTGTGTGTGTGTGTGTGTGTGTGTGTGTGTGTGTGTGTGTGTGTGTGTGTGTGTGTGTGTGTGTGTGTGTGTGTGCGTGCGTGTGTGTGTGTGTGTGTGTGTGTGTGTGTTTATCAGTTATTGCGACGCAGCTGTGATGAAGTGAGGGAAAGCCACTTACAGGAGGCAGTCAAAGTCAAATTTAAAGTGAGATATGTTTAGCTATAGTTATTAAAATAACTTCAACTAAATAGTGGAAGTTTATTGAGCTGGTTTAGTTTATAACTAGTTAATTGACTTAATTAGTGTCAGCTGTGTAACGGGGACACAGAATATGGAGCTGGAGAACATCGTCGCCAACACGGTTCTGCTGAAGGCAAGGGAAGGTAGGGGGTGTTGTGTCCACATGTGTTCCCCTGGTGAGATGTGTTCCCCCCTCTGCAGTGGTGGAAAGTAACTAGGTACATTTACTTAAGTGTTGTACTTAAGTGAAATTTTGAGGTTTTTGTACTTTACTGGAGAATTTTCAGTTTGCAGTACTTTTACTTCTACTCCAGTACATCTCAGAGGCAAATATTGTACTTTTACTCCACTACAGTTATTTGAAAACTTTAGTTACTAGTTAGGCTACTTTGCAGATATACATTATTGTGTTATAAAACATACATTAACCACTTTAGCCCTATTTTATACCTAGGCTATTTGAAAATAGCAGATTTGTAGATCTGCTATTTTCAAATATTTGTGTACTTTTACTTTTGGTACGTTAAGTATATTTTTGATGCCAATACTTTTGTACTTTTACTCAAGTAGATTTTGAATTCTGGACTTTTACGTGTAACAGAGTATTTCTATATTTCAGTATTGGTACTTTTACTTAAGTAAATTATTTGAGTACTTTTTCCACCACTGGTTGTGTCCACATGTTTTCCCTTCTGTCCGACCATGATAACAGTGTGTGTGTGTGTGTGTGTGTGTGTGTGTGTGTGTGTGTGTGTGTGTGTGTGTGTGTGTGTGTGTGTGTGTGTGTGTGTGTGTGTGTGCGTGCGTGCGTGCGTGCGTGCGTGCGTGCGCGCGCGTGTGTGTATATATCAATATTAATTTATAATATAATGTAATATAATGGGATGTGATGCACTGGTTTTCAAAGTGTGGACCGGGGACCAGCAGGGGTCCAGCAGGGCCCCCCCCCCCAAAAAAAATAATAATAATCTGTTTAACCATATTTGATACTGTGGCTATTTGAGAATAGCCGATCTACAAACTCACAACGAGTCACATTGCGATGCCTTGTGCTTGTAGATCTTCTATTTTTGAAACATTTTAAAATATCTTGAAAGTTTTGGAGAAAATGTGAATAATCTTGTAAAGGAAATAATAATTTTAACGCAAATATTTTCTTGTGGGGTCCACAATATATTTCCAGATGTGGGTCCTCAACCAAATACAGTACATATTAATTTGTGGGTCCTTGACATGAACCACTGATGTAATGTTTTAATGTTAATTAATTCAAATGAGCTCAACCTGTTGTACTTCATGTTATTTATTACGGGGCCAGAGCTCAGCTCTGGACCTGTTTTGTTATTGGCAGTATTCTGTCACTTCTTCTTTTTCTTCTGCCACTTTTCGCAGTTTTGGCTGAACCGTGCTGTCGCTTTTTACGAAACGGCCATATGGTAGATGGTCATGAAAAACGATCAAAAAATAATTCTCACAATCTTTCGTCCAAAGGTGGCGCTATAGCACTCAATTGAAAATGCCAACTTTGAACAGGTACAACTCATGCCCTGTTTGACCTACAGCCATAAAACTTGGATACACATATGCGTCTCCTCATGCTGAACAACTTTCACCCTCTGACTTTTGACCTCTGACCTTTAGATCTCCCACCATTTTGAATTATATGAAAAACAGTCATTGGCTCCTAACTTCTGCATTTTTTCACTTATGGAAAATCCGCTCCCTATTTTATGTCGGCATAGGTCCAAAGTTCATGAGTAAAAGGTTTCGTGCAAATTGCTCAAAAATCCCAGGATTCCATAGATTTTAACTATTGCAGTTTTATGAAAATTATTCATCTGCGCCTAAAACATACATGCAGACTCACATTTCTTTGAAACTTTGCAGAAAGGTTGAGGGTCATTCCAAATATCACTGAAACCAATCTTACTCCAATTGGCCAAAGGGGGGCGCTATAGCAATTTTTTGAAAATGCAAACTTTAAACAGGCATAAGTCATGCCTCGTTTGGCCGAAAGTCGTGAAACTTGCTTACACTTGTGCCTTGACTCATGAGGAACACATGTATCGCTTTGACCAGTAAGCTCCGCCCCTAGATTGTCCGCAATTTTGAGCAGTTTGAAAAATACTTGTTTTTGGCAGTTCTGGCTTAACCGTGCATACGCTTTTTACGAAACTCGGCCATATGGTAGATGCTCATGAAAAACTATCAAGAAATAATTCTCACACTCATTCGTCAAAGGGTGGCGCTATAGCACTCACTTGAAAGTGCCAACTTTGAACAGGTACAACTCATGCCCTGTTTGACCTACAACCATGAAACTTCGATACACACATGCGTCTCTTCATGCCCGACAACTTTCGTGGTCTGACTTTTGACCTCTGACCTTTAGATCGCCCACCATTTTGAATTATATGAAAAACAGCCATTGGCTCATAACTTCTGCATTTTTTCACTTATGGAAAATCCGCCGCTTTTGTTTTGTCGGCAAAGGTCCTAAGTTCATGTGTAAAATGTTTCGTGCAGATTACTCAAAAATCCCAGGAGGAAATAGATTGTAACTATTGCAGTTTTATGAAAATTATTCATCTGCCCCTAACACATACATGCAAGACTCACATTTCTTTGAAACGTTGCAGTAATGTAGAGAGTCATTCCAAATATCACTGAAACCAATCTCACTCCAATTGGCCAAAGGGGGGCGCTATAGCAATTTTTGGAAAATACAAACTTTAAACAGGCAAAAGTCATGCCTCGTTTGGCCGAAAGTCGTGAAACTTGCTTACACTTGTGCCTTGACTCATGAGGAACACATCTATCGCTTTGACCAGTAAGCTTCGCCCTTAGATTGTCCGCAATTTTGAGCAGTTTGAAAAACACTTAAACCCAGGATTTTTCAGCTATTTGCGTGAAACTGTATCATCTGTGTGATCTCCTTTTTCACAGTTCCTTGTCTGTTGGTCCAATGGCGTCTCCCTTAAATGAGTGCCTCACAATCTCAAGGTCGTCAGTTCAAGCCTCACTTGCAGACTTCATTTAAGTTGAATTGCAAACAACATGACTGTATCAATGAATACATGTGCAAATGGTAAAGATAACCTGAAATGCATATTTGAGAGTACGTTTTTCAACGTATGACATACTTCATTCTGAAAATAGCCGATCTACAATCTCAAAACCTTTCAGATAGCAACGTGTTTCTGAGCTTGTAGATCGGCTGCTTTCACTGTTTTCGGTAGCGAGGAGACATACATTTCTCTATTGGTAAATGGTTTGTGAACGAGTGATCTTAGTGTTGGCTTGGTTCATGACAGAAGGCAAGAGTTTATGATCTTCAACAGACAACATCAGCCTGGACAAAGCTATAGCACTATAGGTAGTGTTGCAGCCTATTAGTCCGAAGTTTGAGAGTTCGATTCCTGTTAATGGCAATAGGTTGAGATGTCCAATCAATCCATTCTGTTTCCATCTCTCTCTCTCATCAATCTATTCCGTTTCCATGTCTCTCTTCAATCTATTCCGTGTCCATGTCTCTCTCTCTCTCTCTCTCTTCAATCTATTCCGTTTCCACGTCTCTCTCTCTCTCTCTCTCTCTCTCTCTCTCTCTCTCTCTCTCCAGTTTCCATGTCTGTCTCTCTCTCTCCAGTGTCCATGTCTCTCTCTCTCTCCAGTCTCTCTCTCTCTCTCCAGTCTCTCTCTCCCTCTCTCTCTCTCTCTCTCTCTCTCTCTCTCTCTCCTGGCCCCGTATTATCGCTGCTTGCAGCTATATTTTATTTTGTATTACATCTTTTACATATATTAATGCATTATAACTATTAGAGCAAGGGCAATATTTGAACTGGGGACCCCCCACCCTGACAAGCTCTTGGAATTGTAGGCATTAGATTTAGTTTGACTCGGTTCCACAGATAAACATTGTGAAAATAGCCGATCTTCAAGCTCACAACGCCTCCAGGTGTTGTGAGCTTATAGATTGGCGATTTATCGGCTACTGTTGAGTGAGAAAACACTGTCTATCTATCTATCTTATTGTCATGTGTTTTTCTGTTTACCTGACTATCTCAGATCAATAAAGATTTATCTGATCTTAAGACAGCTGAGAGAGAGACAGTGTAGGAGAGACAGACAGTAGGCCATCAGACAGACAGATAGTGTAGGACAGACAGACAGACAGACAGACAGACAGACAGACAGACAAGACAGACAGAACAGCTGAGAGAGAGACAGTGTAGGAGAGACAGACAGTAGGACAGCTGAGAGAAATACAGTGTAGGACAGACAGACAGTAGGACAGCTGAGAGAGAGACAGTGTAGGAGAGACAGACAGTAGGACAGCTGAGAGAAATACAGTGTAGGACAGACAGACAGTAGGACAGCTGAGAGAGAGACCACCTCCTACTGTCTGCGCTGTCACACTGGAGTTAGTCTCCGTAAGTGGTGCACCTCCTACTGGCTCCACTGTCACGCCACAGTGTGTCTACATACTGTAGGTGGCGCACCTCCTACTGGCTCCAGTGTCACGCCACAGTGTGTCTACATAGGTGGCGCACCTCCTACTGGCTCCACTGTCATGCCACAGTGTGTCTACTTAGGTGGTGCACCTCCTACTGGCTCCGCTGTCACTCTCACAGTGTGTCTACATAGGTGGTGCACCTCCTACTGGCTCCACTGTCAAGCCGCAGTGTGTCTACATAGGTGGTGCACCTCCTACTGGCTCCACTGTCACACTGCAGTGTGTCTACATAGGTGATGCACCTCCTTCTGGCTCCATTGTCACGCCACTGTGTGTCTACATAGGTGATGCACCTCCTTCTGGCTCCACTGTCACGCCTCAGTGTGTCTACATAGGTGGTGCACCTCCTACTGGCTCCACTGTCACACTGCAGTGTGTCTACATAGGTGGTGCACCTCTTTCCCCTCCTGGCTCCCACAGTGTCAGTTTGCTTGCCACTAGTTCCGGGTGCCTGACACAGTGCCCAGCCAGCCTCATCCTTCTCTCTCTGACCTTGTCGTGGTACTGTAGGTCCCCGTACAGGTCTATGTTTCTGGTGTGGTCCGTCCATGTGACACCTAGTGCCATTCATAGAATTCTTGTGTAGACTCCATCCAGGGACCTTTCCTGTTGTGCTGTGAGGGTCCATGTCCATTATTCGTTATCAATTATAAAATCATTAAAGTGTGTGTTTTCTGTCAGGGGGAGGAGGAACCAGAAAAGGAAAAAGCAAGAAATGGAGAGTGATGCTTCAGTTTCCTCACATCAGCCTGTGTGAAGAGCTCCGGCAAACAACAGGTTAAAACACACACACACACACACACACACACGCGCGCACGCGCACGCGCACGCACACACACACACACACACACACACACACACACACACACACACACACACACACACACACACACACACACACACCTCCATCTATCTATCTATCTAGGCCTAGGACATTAACCAAAATAATATAATTAACAAGTCGACGCCCACAGGGAGAAATCAACAAGTCAAGTTTTTATTTTATTTTAATTTCATACTTTTTTGCTCCGTGTGTGTGTGTGTGTACAGCAGGCACGTGAAAGAAAACGTGAAAGAAATGCATAATATGCCCCCCTCTCCATACCGTACCCAAAGGCCGCATTCAAGAGAATTGCATTTTACTGGCTCTCCTGAACTTGAATGCTGCATTTTATGTTGAAAGAATTGCCCTCTGTGTAGAAATCCATGGCGTACGCCGCATCTCCAGTAAAGCCTGATTACACTTAATTGAGTGCGCAACGAAGTATATCAAGGCAAGCCCTTTAATCGAAACCAAACCCGGCCATGC
Source organism: Gymnoscopelus microlampas (assembly GCF_963454915.1). Classification (NCBI taxonomy): domain Eukaryota; kingdom Metazoa; phylum Chordata; class Actinopteri; order Myctophiformes; family Myctophidae; genus Gymnoscopelus; species Gymnoscopelus microlampas. The sequence goes on along the minus strand of NC_139949.1, from coordinate 826,068 downwards.
ACGCACATGTCCACTCACCGAGCCCAATTGCACAGACACTCAGACACAACGACTGGTCTGTCTTAAGGTATGTGGGGACAAAAAAAACGGTATTATACTGTTAATTTCAATCTTATTTGTCAAGTAGCCCCCCCACCCCCCCCTCTCTCTCTCTCTCTCTCTCTCTCTCTCTCTCTCTCTGTCCAGTGTAATTTCACAATTTGCAAATTCAATTTAAATCAGTCACACAATTACTGACTGACAGACACTTCTAGGCAAACAAGCACCTGATTACTGCATTACATGATAAAACTGCAACCGCACATTTTGCTTTGATAATAACTATTAATTCTAATAGATTTTATGTGGACTTATTTTTGTATGACAATAATCCTACTGTTAATTTAAAATGAGATATTCCTCTAAATCTGGCTATAAATGTAAAAAACAACAACATTTCAGCCCCATAACCCCACACCAAATATGATTATTTTGGGGGGTCCCCAGTTCAAATAGGATTATTTTGGGGGGTCCCCAGTTCAAATATGATTATTTTGGGGGGTCGCAGCCTGAAAAGTTTGAGAACCACTGAGCTAAGCTGTCTGTCTGTAATGAAACTGATGTTGCTGTCTTTCTGCGTTAATTTAGCTTAAAGGGTAAGACCACTTTGGTAGAGGTTTGGGTTGTGTAGTTACCTTGCCATGATGTAACTCCAAAGGTGGGCAAGAAATCAAAAATAATTGCTCCATTGATTAGAAATTGATAATTCAAAATATGTTTCTCATTGACTTACATTGTACGGTAAAACAGATCACTCTTTTAGCAAATGAACCCAAACAAAGTTGATTCAGACAATATAGAGCATCACCAAACCCAGTACTGTTTGTTTTTTTAATAAAAATGTCAACTTCCTGTTGATTTTACTATTTAAAGATCTGGATCCGGATCCGCGGATCCAGTCCGGGTTTTCTACTTATTAAAAATGGCAAAATCAACAGGAAGTTGACATTTTTATTAAAAACAAAAAACAGTACTGGGTTTGGTGATGCTCTATTGTCTGAATCAACTTTGTTTGCGTTTGTTTTTGTGCTAAAAGAGTGACTTTGAGAGCTTTTTTATCGTACAATGTAAGTCAATGAGGAGCATATTTTGAATTATCAATTTCTAATCAATGGAGCAATTATTTTTGATTTCTTGCCCACCTTTGGAGTTACATCATGGCAAGGTAACTACACAACCCAAACCTCTACCAAAGTGGTCTTGCCCTTTAAAGTGATATTTCACTTTCATAAAAACTTTTTGTCATTGTATCGTCTACTCAGGCCTTTGTGAGCCCCCCAGACAGTTTTTAAGTTGCTCGATTCAGTATTTAGATATTTGATATTAATTTTATCAGACACGCCCCCTATACAAACCCATTGTAACTTCAAACTCCATTTTAACCATGTTAGATTCATCAAAAACACCCGTCCTTGGTTCTGGTGACTCATACCGTCCCCCTAATACGTGAGGGGGCTGTGTTTTTTCAATTACTTTTTTCATTTATTTTAAATATTTTTTTAGGAAAATGAAAAAAATAAAATACTATAAAAAGAAATTAATAAAATACATGAAAAAAAATATCGGAAAAACACGGCCCCCTCATGCATTAGGAGGGCAGGGTGAGTCACCAGAACCAAGGACGGGTGTTTTCGATTAATCTAACATAGGTAAAATGGAGTTTGAAGTTGTAATGGGTTTGTATAGGAAGGGGGCGTGTCTGATAAAATGAATATCAAATATCTAAATACTGAATCAAGCAACTTAAAAACTGTCTAGGGGGCTCACAAAAGCCTGAGTAGACGATAAAATGACCAAAAGCTTCTTTGAAAGTGAAATATCCCTTTAATTTCCTAAGTCATTTTTGGACCAAATTGACATTTCTGCCTAACTCTGCTCTCCTAACACTGTTGCTTCATTGTACCTTAACGTGCCTTATTGCCAGCTTGTTACATTCCAAAATCACTTTCTGCTTAAGTAATTTTAAGTCAACATTTTGACTTAAAAGAAATACTAAATAGAAATAACAGAAAATACTTTTGAATATAACAAGGATTCTGATAGGCTGAGGACATAGGCAATAATGCAGGGTGAATCAGCAGTGTTAGGAGAGTAGAGTTAGGCATGAATAAATAAAGGCAGATAAACATGACTTTGGCAAAATGCGTTTTTTTTTTTTCATGATTGCCAAAGTCAACTAGATGACTGAGGCAGAGAGTGATTTTTCATTTCTTCTTTTTTCTGAACACCTTAAAAATATGACAATGCTATGAGGCTAACGTGATGTTACTGTCTGTCTGTAAGGAAACTGATGTTGCTGTCTGTCTGTCGCTGGCTGTTCATTGTTGGCCTGGCGGAGATCTGCTCTCCAAGGAGCGCACCGTTCTAGTTCTTCATCTGTCAGTTAAACCCATAGAGTTTAAACCACACAGGAAATACAAAAAGGAAGCTGGTAGCTGCTGTAGCTGCATGTTGAAACCTCACAATGATGACTTTCATTTTAACCCATTAAGACCTGAGGCAAATGCCTTAAAAATCAGTAGTTTTCTGACTTTTTCGTGCCGGGGACCCCATCTGAAAATGTTTTGGGCCCAGAAAAGAAGATTTGTTAAAAAAAATCAAACACTTAAAGAAAAACACAAAAAATAAAGAAAAATAGCATATGTACAAGCTCGCAGCTCGGCACAAAGTGACGGGCTGTGAGTTTGTATATCTACGCTATCAACGCTAAAATCTAAAATAACACAATGCTTTCCCAGTTGTAATGGGTTTTAAACAAACTTACAGACAAATGAATTTAAAACAAATTTACAGAGATTGAGCTAAGAGCTGCTTTTCTGATTCTGGGTCACACACACGCGCGCGCACGCACACACGCACGCACGCACGCACGCACGCACGCACGCACGCACGCACGCACGCACGCACGCACGCACGCACGCACACACACACACACACACACACACACACACACACACACACACACACACACACACACACACACACACACACACACACACACACACTGTAGATCTGCTACATTGTGAGAAGGATCTACAGTGATATTAACCCCAGATGAAGGATCTACACAGAACAATAATTCCATGTGAGTACTATTAGGTACTCCTGGAAAAGGTGTGTGTGTGTGTGTGTGTGTGTGTGTGTGTGTGTGTGTGTGTGTGTGTGTGTGTGTGTGTGTGTGTGTGTGTGTGTGTGTGTGTGTGTGTGTGTGTGTGTGTGTGTGAGGAAGTTTCACCATCAGATTCAGTTGAAACACTAGAAAGTAGTTATGAAACTATTATAACTGACAGGAAATACAGAGAAAGAGAGAAGGAGAGAAGGAGAGAGAGAGAGACAGGCAGGCAGACAGGCTGTTGGACAGGCAGGCAGACAAACATAATTGAGACAGAGACACATAGCGAGACAGAGAGAGAAAGCGACAGACAGATATACAGACACCTTATAAATATAACTTACACGGTATATCTTATTTAACAGACAGTAAAAATATATATATACTAACATATCTTATTTAACAGAGAAGGACTACAGAAGTCTATGTGAGCGACAGCCAATCGGGCGGCTTCTCTTCAGACTGTTCTGTGACACCAGACCAGAGCTCCGAAGATGTGTCCACTTCCTGGATGCTGTGGTGAGTCTGTCTGTCTGTCTGTCTGTCTGTCTGTCTGTCTGTCTGTCTGTCTGTCTGTCTGTCTGTCTGTCTGTCTGTCTGTCTGTAAATACCTGTCTGTGTGTGTGTGTGTGTGTGTGTGTGTGTGTGTGTGTGTGTGTGTGTGTGTGTGTGTGTGTGTGTGTGTGTGTGTGTCCAGGTGAAATATGAAGTGTCTCCAGATGACCAGAGGAAGGACAATGGACAGCAGCTGTTGGACAAGTTCTTCAATACAAAAGTTTGTTAACCCATTCAATCCGGGGACGCATCTCTGTCATTTTAGATTGATTTGGCTATTCAAAAATAGCAGATCTACAAGCTCATAGCATGGCACTCAGTGCCGCGCTATGAGCTTGTAGATCGGCTATATTTTTTTTTATCGTGAACATTTGTGCAAATATTTATATATTTTTAAAGCGAACATTTGTCAAAATATGTTGTTCCAGGGACCTCCAGAAGCAAAGCTTTGAGTTAAAAATGTTCGCTTTCATTTATTTTTTAAAAGATTTTCACGATAAAAAAAAAATAGCAGATCTACAAGCTCATAGCGCGGCACTCGGTACCGCACTATGAGCTTGTATAGTTGAATTGTTTTATGAAGCTAATATTAAGATAATTATTATATATGACTATATTAAGATATTTACATACTAATGTATGAAGATATGAGTGTAGTTGGTTTATATAGTGGCTGTATACGCTGTTATAAGGTTTATATAGTATAGTATATATAGCCTAGTAGTATTTATATGTGTACGCTGTTATAAGCTGTTATAGTTCATACAGTCAGAAGATTATGTTATATATTAATAATAATACAAATATTTATAATATTTCAGTCCGATCATAATGTTCCAGAGATAGATGAGCTTTTATTAAGGTGTAATAATAATAATAATAATAATAATAATAATAATAATAATAATAATAATAATAATAATAATAATAATAATAATAATAATATTATGTGTCATATTTCAGTCAGATGATGACATAACATTGATAGATGAGGTGTTGAAGACTCGCTGTGCAGAGAGACTGGACCAGGAAGCCTCCAAAGAACTCTTTAAAGAAACAACCACGTAAGAACACACACACACACACACGAGTGACTATTGTTGAGAGTTCAGTGTGCCAACGTTGCTTTCGCTGTTGACCAGTGCGCTATAGTCAGTGTTGGAAAAAGTACGCAAATGTTTACTTAAAGAGCTGGTGCCATGTTTTTGCACTTTTTCTGTTTTTCATGTGTCTATGAGGTTGATAGAACTTCATTAAGGCCCCCGCTGGTGGTTTTATGGTGTTTCATGTCTTCTCTGACTATTTGGAGTTTTTTCCTGGAGGCTGAAACCTTGAGAGTCAAACGTGCCAATCCAAAAACAGCGACATACTGACGTAACAATGCCCATACCCACCCACCGCACCTCCCCTCATTACAGGGCCAGAGCTCAGCTCTGGACCTGTTTTGTTATTGGCAGTATTCTGTCACTTCTTCTTCTTCTTCTTCTTCTTCTTCTTCGTCTTCTTCTTCTTCTTCTTCTTCTTCTTCTTCTTCTTCTTCTTCTTCTTCTTCTTCTTCTTCTGCCACTTTTCGCAGTTCTGGCTGAACCGTGCAGTCGCTTTTTACGAAACTCGGCCATATGGTAGATGGTCATGAAAAACGATCAAAAAAGAATTCTCACAATCTTTCGTCCAAAGGTGGCGCTATAGCACTCAATTGAAAATGCCAACTTTGAACAGGTACAACTCATGCCCTGTTTGACCTACAGCCATGAAACCTGGATACACATATGCGTCTCCTCATGCTGAACAACTTTCACACTCTGACTTTTGACCTCTGACCTTTAGATCTCCCACCATTTTGAATTATATGAAAAACAGTCATTGGCTCCTAACTTCTGCATTTTTTCACTTATGGAAATTCCGCCGCCTAGAAGTTGTCGGTAGAGGTCCAAAGTTCAAGTGTTAAACGTTTCGTGCAGATTGCTCCAAAATCCTAGGATTCCATAGATTTTAACTATTGCAGTTTTATGAAAATTATTCATCTGCGCCTAAAACATACATGCAGACTCACATTTCTTTGAAACTTTGCAGAAATGTACAGGGTCATTCCAAATATCACTGAAACCAATCTTACTCCAATTGGCCAAAGGGGGGCGCTATAGCAATTTTTTTTAAATGCAGACTTTAAACAGGCATAAGTCATGCCTCGTTTGGCCGAAAGTCGTGAAACTTGCTTACACATGTGCCTTGACTCATGAGGAACACACGTATCGATTTGACCATTAAGTTTCGCCCTTAGATTTTCCGCAATTTTGAGCAGTTTGAAAAATACTTGTTTTTGCCAGTTCTGGCTTAACCGTGCATACGCTTTTTACGAAACTCGGCCATATGGTAGATGCTCATGAAAAACTACCAGGAAATAATTCTCACACTCATTCGTCAAAGGGTGGCGCTATAGCACTCAATTGAAAGTGTCAACTTTGAACAGGTACAACTCATGCCCTGTTTGACCTACAACCATGAAACTTCGATACACACATGCGTCTCTTCATGCCCGACAACTTTTGTGGTCTGACTTTTGACCTCTGACCTTTAGATCGCCCACCATTTTGAATTATATGAAAAACAGCCATTGGCTCCTAACTTCTGCATTTTTTCACTTATGGAAAATCCGCTCCCATCATTATGTCGGCAGAGGTCCAAAGTTCAAGTGTTAAACGTTTCGTGCAGATTGCTCCAAAATCCCAGGATTCCACAGATTTTAACTATTGCAGTTTTATGAAAATTATTCATCTGCCCCTAACACATACATGCAAGACTCACATTTCTTTGAAACGTTGCAGTAATGTAGAGAGTCATTCCAAATATCACTGAAACCAATCTCACTCCAATTGGCCAAAGGGGGGCGCTATAGCAATTTTTTTTAAATGCAAACTTTAAACAGGCAAAAGTCATGCCTCGTTTGGCCGAAAGTCGTGAAACTTGCTTACACTTGTGCCTTGACTCATGAGGAACACATCTATCGCTTTGACCAGTAAGCTCCGCCCTTAGATTGTCCGCAATTTTGAGCAGTTTGAAAAACACTTAAACCCAGGATTTTTCAGCTATTTGCGTGAAACTGTATCATCTGTGTGATCTCCTTTTTCACAGTTCCTTGTCTGTTGGTCCAATGGCGTCTCCCTTAAATGAGTGCCTCACAATCTCAAGGTCATCAGTTCAAGCCTCACTTGCAGACTTCATTTAAGTTGAATTGCAAACAACATGACTGTATCAATGAATACATGTGCAAATGGTAAAGATAACCTGAAATGCATATTTGAGAGTACGTTTTTCAACGTATGACATACTTCATTCTGAAAATAGCCGATCTACAATCTCAAAACCTTTCAGATAGCAACGCGTTTCTGAGCTTGTAGATCGGCTGCTTTCACTGTTTTCGGTTGAGAGGAGACATACAATTTCTCTATTGGTAAATGGTTTGTGAACGAGTGATCTTAGTGTTGGCTTGGTTCATGACAGAAGGCAAGAGTTTATGATCTTCAACAGACAACATCAGCCTGGACAAAGCTATTGCACTATAGGTAGTGTTGCAGCCTATTAGTCCGAAGGTTGAGAGTTCGATTCCTGTTAATGGCAATAGGTTGAGATGTCCAATCAATCCATTCTGTTTTCATCTCTCTCTCTCATCAATCTATTCCGTTTCCATGTCTCTCTTCAATCTATTCCGTTTCCATGGCGCTCGCTCGCTCTCTCTCTCTCTCTCTCTCTCTCTCTCTCTCTCATCAATCTATTCCGTTTCCATGTCTCTCTCTCTCTCTCTCTCTCTCTCTTTCTCTCTCTCTCATCTATTCCGTTTCTATCTCTCTCTCTCTCCAGTGTCCATGTCTCTCTCTCTCTCTCTCTCTCTCTCTCTCTCTCTCTCTCTCTCTCTCTCTCTCTCTCTCTCTCTCTCTCTCTCTCTCTCTCTCTCTCTCTCTAGTTTCCATCTCTCTCTCTCTTTCTCTCTCCAGTATCCATGTCTCTCTCTCTCTCCAGTATCCATCTCTCTCTCTCTCTCTCTCTCTCTCTCTCTCTCTCTCTCTCTCTCTCTCTCTCTCTCTCTCTCTCTCTCTCTCTCTCTCTCTCTCTCTCTCTCTCTCTCTCTCTCTAGTTTCCATGTCTGGCCCTGTATTATCGCTGCTTGCAGCTATATTTATCATTGTAATTTATACTACAACCTTTTGTGGGCGGAGCTGCCTCAAACACACGTGTGTGACCATGGCAGGTTGTTCTGTGCCTAACTGCTGTGTGACAGCTATCAAACAGTCGTTTCACACTTTGCCCTTTGACACGGACAAACGTGATCAATGGCTTAATTTCATTTATAAAGACAGGATTATTCCCTCAGCCCCCTCTACCAGGCTTCGGGTGTGTAGTTCCCATTTTGTTGATGACTGCTTCACCAACTTAGTGCAAGTCAATATGGGATTTGCAAACAGGAAAGTACTGAAGCCAGGTTCTATTCCTACGATTTATCCTGGAGACACAGAAAGCAGCACCTCAGGAGCGTTACCGGTAAATTAAAACATCCGCCAGCCCCAATAAAATGACATAGGAGCATGAATCGATTTGACATAGCCTTGTGTCTGTGACCTCCCCCACCGTTTAGTTGTGGGATTTAGTTCAGCGTCGATAAGATCGCTTCTGAACATCGTATGGAAAATGTAACGGTAGTCGCGGTAACCTACAGTACAGTCGTCTGTTGTTACGACGGTGTGAAGAAATTAATGGATGGGTTGAAACAACATTTTAAACCGGGGTTTTGTGCCGGTCTGCGTTGAAAAATATCATGGCACTCCATATTTAAGTGAAAGTATCAATACTGCAATGCAGAAATAATTTACTTGAGTAAAAGTACAAAAGTATTGGTATCAAAATGAACTTAAAGTACCAAAAGTAGAAAGTACTCATTATGCAGAATGTCACATTTCGCAAGTTTGTGTAAAAAATCTTTTGAGAATAGCAGATCTACAAGCTCACAATGCGGCATTATGAGCTTGTAGATCGGCTATTTTCAACTGGCCAAAATGTATATAGGGCTGAAGTGGGTAATGTATGTTTTGTAATAATAATCCAAATCTACAAAGTAACTAGAAACTAAAGTTTTCAAGTATTCAAAATTGTAAAGTAGTTTTTACTACAGTAAAGTAAAAACATACCTCAAAATTGTACTGAAGTACAGTACTTTACACCACTGGCTATATAGTACCAGTACTTTCAGTTTTAGCCAGCAGTTTAGAAGCCTAGATTTCAAACGTGAATGAAAATGTCAAATACTGGCTGATGATTTGACGAAAAAACTAACTGATGGAATAAAAACATGCACAGTGCATTTAGCTGTAAATGGTGCATTTATATAGCGCTTTTATCCAAAGCGCTTTACATAGATTGTGCATTACATTCACCCATTCACACACTGATGGTGGAGGAAACCATGCAAGGCACCAACCTGCTCATCAGGAGCAATTAGGGCTTTAGCGTCTTGCTCAAGGATACTTCGACACTAACTGGGAACCTCACGGCTTCCATCCGGCCGCTCTACCGGCCACTCTACCCCTGAGCCACTGTCGCTGTGACAGTGGATGAGTCCACTGACTGACACCAATGATAATACTCAGTTCAAGGTCTTTAAATGTTGTGTACAGCAGTGGTTCCCAAACTTTTTCATGTCAAAATGATATGTATATGGGGAGATTTGAGTCACAAATGTTCACTTAAATATATATACATCAAAAGGTTGGCAAAAGATGTTACGATTTAAAAACAAAATAGCAGATCTACAAGCTCATAGCGTGGCACTCTGTGCCCCACTATGAGCTTGTAGATCTGCTATTTTTTATAGCCAAAGTATGAAAGGTTAAAATTATTGTGATGCTATTAACACATTTAGCTGGGGACCCCCTGGTACCTCCCCCCCCCAAGGACCCCTGGGGTCCCCACTTTGAAATGTGTATGTATGAGTAGATGTGCAGTGGTGGAAAGTAACTAAGTATATGTACTCAAGAACAATTTTGAGGTATTTGTACTTTACTTGAGTATTTCCAATTTCCAATGCTTTTACTCCACTACATCCGGGATCCAAATATAGTACTTTTACTCCACTACATGTATTTGAAAGCTTTAGTTACTAATAACTTTAGTATTTAGTATTACAAAACATACAGTAACCACTTCAACCCCATATACATCTCGGCCATTTGAAAATAGCCGATCTACAAGCTCACAATGTGTCGTGATGCGACGCATTGTGAGCTTGTAGATCGGCTATTTTCAAAATATTTGTATACATTTGAAAACTTGAAAAGGGACATTCTGCGTAATGAGTACTTTCTACTTTTGGTACTTTTAAGTACATTTTGATACCAATACTTTTGTACTTCTACTCAAGTACATTTTTAATTCCGGACTTTTACTAGAGTATTTCTACATTGCTGTATTGATACTTTTATTTAAGTAAAACATTTGAGTACTTTTTCCACCATCTGTAGATCTTTTCGACTCATTGAAACATTTCTTTGTAGACCTTTAACACATTGAGTGCCAAAACCGTAGATCTACGTGTTTTCAAATATATATTTTTTTTTTCACAAGGGACGCTCTAACGAGGGGTTGCCGATATATCGTCCCGCGATATATCGCGATATAATATCGTTTTGAAAAAACAATAATAATAATCAGGCATGCAAACAGCCCCGAGGTGAAAAGGGTGACAACATGTTTTTTTTTTTGGGTCAGGTGTCACACTATTGCCCTATCTGGATTCAAAACGGCTATTGTAGCTGAAAAGCTACAAGTTTGCATGTCTGAATAATGCAAAACAGAAATATTTGTTTGCATTTGCTCCCCCCCTCCTCCCCATATATTTTCATAATAAAAAAGTGCCATATATCGTATCGTATCTATCGGCACACCCCTAGCTCTAACGCAACTTAGGAATGATCGTAGGTCCCTGTAAAATGGAATGGACGGATGTGAATCCAGTACAAAAAACGTACCTTCCGTCCGCTCCAATGATAGGATTTGGAGAAAAAGGTCCATATCTCCATACTTTTTTACAGTGGTGAAAACAAGCCATTTTCGACGGGCGATCACTCTGCAATGGCGGATCGCGTTAGAAATATTATTGTTCCAGTCGTTAGACGGGACCCTCGACCATCGCCCAGACACCCTTTGTTTACATCCGGGTGCTCGTGGAGGCTTCTACAGCTCTAAACAGATCGGCGTAAACGGTAAGAACGCTGGCACTGGATGTACCCTCTTTTTAAAAAAAACTCTGGCACTGGTCCATACGAACACAACTGGCCCGTGTTCGGGGAAGGGAAGCCGGGCGGGGAGGGAGGGTGATAATTGTCACTCTACGCACTCCTACAGGCTGGCGCGGCGGGAGGAGTAGGACGAAGGCTCTACGTCCTCCCGCTGGGGGCTGGCGGGTGAGTCGGTAGGATACAACAGTATAGTGGGGAGGAATCAATTGGCATAACGACTAAAATGGGGAGACAAAGGGTTAAAAAGGCAAAAAGCACCCCCCCCAAGTTGTGCTTTAGTTTCTTTACTGTGTGTGTGTGTGTGTGTGTGTGTGTGTGTGTGTGTGTGTGTGTGTGTGTGTGTGTGTGTGTGTGTGTGTGTGTGTGTGTGTGTGTGTGTGTGTGTGTGTGTGTGTGTGTGTGTTTGTGTGTGTTACAGACTCATTCATGACTACCTCAGCGTGGCTCCGTTTGCGGACTATCTGGACAGCATGATGTTCAACCGCTTCCTACAATGGAAGTGGTTAGAGAGGTACGACACACACACTGACCTTTTTTAATCCTTAATCCCATGTATAACACACTTTTTTTGTCTTTTTATTGTGCTCTTTTTTTCCTCTATGCACCTTAACGTCCATAAGTATATCATGCATGCACAGTATACATACATTGCTGCTATGCTCCGGCACCGTAGTCATTTTTATCTCAGGTACTATTGTAAATATGTAGATACAGTAACTTGTTTGGCCTTTTTGTTTGATCTCCTTCCCACTTGCCCCCCCCACCCGGTCTGATGACAGCCACTGGAGGTGGGGTTTGGGGGGACAACTGCTTTGAATTGCTATTATTGTTTACACAAAACAGAAACCAAGGATTATGTAGCCTATTTCAAGAGCAAGAGATCTTGAAATATATATTCCTACGCGCCGCCTGCGGCCGCAACGACTGATTTGCAAATTGCACAGATAATTCTTATTTCCTTATCCAGTAGTAACATATGGTCTTAATAAATGTCCTCCCTTTTGATTTTGAAACAGAAACCTTGTTGTGTTGTTATTATCTATCCTTTCTGATACTATTGCATAGTTATTATTAGTTCATATTTCATGATCAGTTGTTTCAAATTTTATCCTGGCGCTGTGTATAAATTGGTTAATATAGCCTTCCCAATTTTCAGACTCACCCGCCGCCTATGTTTGTGTTCTCTCCAGACAGCCGGTGACCAAAAACACATTTCGTCAGTACAGAGTTTTGGGGAAGGGAGGGTTTGGAGAGGTGAGAATCTGGTCTATTATTATTACGGGGCCAGAGCTCAGCTCTGGACCTGTTTTGTTATTGGCAGTATTCTGTCACTTCTTCTTCTTCTTCTGCCACTTTTCGCAGTTCTGGCTGAACCGCGCTGTCGCTTTTTACGAAACTCGGCCATATGTATGGGCTTAAATTAGTGCCAATAATATTTTGTACTTGTAAAAATAATTTGTATTTGTAAACACATTTTGGATTTGTAAAAAAAATATTTGTACTCGTAAAAATAATATGTACTCGTAAATAAAATATTTGTCTTCGTAAATAAAATATTTGTATTCGTAAATAAAATATTTGTATTCGTAAATAATATATTTGTCTTCGTAAAACAAAGTTTTGTATTCGTAAGATAAAAATGTGTGTTGTAATTGTAGTATTACATTTACAATGAACATTGTGACCAGAAAAAAACAACAGCTTGCTCGCTCGAAGATCTGTTCTACGGATTGCAAAACTTTATTTTTGGCACTCTGCACTTCCGGGTCTGAGCCAATCACGTGAGGCCTTTTCCACTACCCAATCATAAAGCTCCATAGGTCTCCATGGCAACATGGCAAACGGGGTTGCCATGTTGCAACCCCAAGAGTTTTAACTGCAACATAATTCCATTGCTCAGGAAATAAACAACGGATTACAATAATAAAACATTCCCTATAATCAGTAACATGTAGGTGATACCTATGTCTATCAAATATGGTTTTATTGAAAGGCAATCAAAGGCTAGATCGAGTTTAGAAAGCAAACAAGTCATGTCTGGGGGCCTCAGTGCGGCTGCAGAGTTTGATTGAGTGTGAGACTAGGACCCACATGCCATATGTCAAAATGAGCGGCTTCATCGGGAATCGTGCGCGTGTATTTTGCTAAGAGATTGGTTACATAGTTTAATTGATATTAATTTATTAGTGCATTAAATTTCCCCATCCACTTTAATGGGAACATTTAAAAACTCGATTTCAAGTATTTTTTCCCCAGAAACTGTAAGGGCTAGAGTTACAAGACTTGGAGGGGAGGTTCATAATTTAATCCGAAATTATCAAAAAAAGAAATACACCAGTCGGCCTCATGGTGGCGCTATAAAAGCCCCCTTTACGTTTTGGCCTATAACTCTTGAACCGTAGGTCCTAAAATAAAAATCTAACACCCCATATAGGCCACGCCCATTTGCGTCAGGATAGATTTTCCGCCATTTTGAATTTTCTTCAAAACACACTTTTAGCTCCTCCTCCCACATATTTTGTCCAAATTTCACAAAAATCGGTACACATGATCTCTGGGCCCATGCGATAAACATATCCAAACGGAATTTTGATAATCCTTACTATTCGTCCGTAAATGGCTTCCAAAGTTAGTGGGAGGGGCCTGTTTTACCAAAAATGCCAGAAATCACGAACGAAACGTCCGGTCAATCCCAAATTTAAATCACATGTCGAGGGTGGTTTACTCAACGAATCCCCAAAAGCATTTCCACTTCGACTAGGGGGCCTCACAGATGCACAAAACATAACCGTTTGATGAAAAAACATGATTTTTGTCGCACGGCCTGCGACGGTATTCCTCCCGGCGTATCCCTCGAGTCCCGCGGCCGAGACCCGCGACCGGCGTCGGCGCAACCACACTTTGCAATTTCCCAGAATTGCTACGCGTCTAGTTTTTATTAAAGTTGGAGACCTCGCACGGTAGTGGAATGTTCGGTCTATGAGCAGAGCAGCCCGCATGTCAAATCGTTAGAGAGGGGAAAAAAAGTCACTTAACACTCTGGACCACCCTATAGTTGCATTACCTAGTTACTTTTAGTTAGCAGAAACAAAATAGCAGTTTCATGTTTTTGGTAAAAATGTACCTTTGAGAAAATGACGTAAACAAACACGGCTGTATTTGGGTAGGTTCTTGAACGTTAAATCTTTGTGTGGTACAGCTGAGATCCAAGCCATACTACGTCTCTTGAATAGCCTACATTGTTAGCCTCACACTGTATTCAATCTTGAAGAGGAGAGCTGCGACAGCTTTCTCATAGACCAGCCACACATGTGCAGTGTGCAATGATCACTATGTAGTCGGCAAAGAAGTTAATGTTTACAAACACAAACCACCGTCACTCTCTAGTCTTAAGCGTGTCTCTATGTACAGTCTGACCCCTCAAGGGCTGTAGCATCGAAAAGGTGGGCGTGGCGAACTTTTGGTGACGCGACGTTGGTACACCTTATAGGTCAGTAGCAGTGCTGTCAAGCCTATAATGCTGGAGGAGGAGGAGGGGGTGGGGGCTTTTTTGTAAAACAGGCCCCTCCCGCAAATTTTGGAAGCCATTTATGGAAGAACCGTATGGACTATCAAAATTCGTTTTGGAGATGTTTATTGCATGGGTCCAGAGATCATGTGTACCGATTTTTGTGAAATGTGGACAAAAAATGTGGGAGGAGGAGCTAAAAGTGTGTTTTGAAGAAAATTCAAAATGGCGGAAAATCTATCCTGGCGCAAATGGGCCTGGCCTATATGGGGAGTTGCGTCATGACCCAAGGAATCTAGGGAAAAAAATGATTTTTATTTTACGACCTACGGTTCAAGAGTTATAGGCCAAAACGTAAAGGGGGCTTTTATAGCGCCACCATGAGGCCGACTGGTGTATTTCTTTTTTTGATAATTTCGGATTAAATTATGAACCTCCCCTCCAAGTCTTGTAACTCTAGCCCTTACAGTTTCTGGGAAAAAAATACTTGAAATCGAGTTTTTAAATGTTCCCATTAAAGTGGATGGGGAAATTTAATGCACTAATAAATTAATATCAATTAAACTATGTAACCAATCTCTTAGCAAAATACACGTGCACGATTCCCGATGAAGCCGCTCATTTTGACATATGGCATGTGGGTCCTAGTCTCACACTCAATCAAACTCTGCAGCCGCACTGAGGCCCCCAGACATGACTTGTTTGCTTTCTAAACTCGATCTAGCCTTTGATTGCCTTTCAATAAAACCATATTTGATAGACATGGGTATCACCTACATGTTACTGATTATAGGGAATGTTATATTATTGTAATCCGTTGTTTATTTCCTGAGCAATGGAATTATGTTGCAGTTAAAACTCTTGGGGTTGCAACATGGCAACCCCGTTTGCCATGTTGCCATGGAGACCTATGGAGCTTTATGATTGGGTAGTGGAAAAGGCCTCACGTGATTGGCTCAGACCCGGAAGTGCAGAGTGCCAAAAATAAAGTTTTGCAATCCGTAGAACAGATCTTCGAGCGAGCAAGCTGTTGTTTTTTTCTGGTCACAATGTTCATTGTAAATGTAATTCTACAATTACAACACACATTTTTATCTTACGAATACAAAACTTTGTTTTACGAAGACAAATATATTATTTATGAATACAAATATTTTATTTACGAATACAAATATTTTATTTACGAAGACAAATATTTTATTTACGAGTACATATTATTTTTACGAGTACAAATATTTTTTTTACGAATGCAAAAAATATTTTTACGAGTACATATTATTTTTACGAGTACAAATATTTTTTTTACAAATGCAAAATGTGTTTACAAATACAAATTATTTTTACAAGTACAAAATATAATTGGCACTAATTTAAGCCCATACATATGGTAGATGGTCATGAAAAACGATCAAAAAATAATTCTCACAATCTTTCGTCCAAAGGTGGCGCTATAGCACTCAATTGAAAATGCCAACTTTGACCAGGTACAACTCATGCCCTGTTTGACCTACAGCCATGAAACTTGGATACACATATGCGTCTCCTCATGCTGAACAACTTTCACCCGCTGACTTTTGACCTCTGACCTTTAGATCTCCCACCATTTTGAATTATATGAAAAACAGTCATTGGCTCCTAACTTCTGCATTTTTTCACTTATGGAAATTCCGCCGCCTAGAAGTTGTCGGCAGAGGTCCAAAGTTCAAGTGTTAAACGTTTCGTGCAGATTGCGCCAAAATCCTAGGATTCCATAGATTTTAACTATTGCAGTTTTATGAAAATTATTCATCTGCGCCTAAAACATACATGCAGACTCACATTTCTTTGAAACTTTGCAGAAATGTACAGGGTCATTCCAAATATCACTGAAACCAATCTTACTCCAATTGGCCAAAGGGGGGCGCTATAGCAATTTTTTGAAAATACAGACTTTAAACAGGCATAAGTCATGCCTCGTTTGGCCGAAAGTCGTGAAACATATTTACACATGTGCCTTGACTCATGAGGAACACACGTATCGATTTGACCATTAAGCTCCGCCCTTAGATTTTCCGCAATTTTGAGCAGTTTGAAAAATACTTGTTTTTGCCAGTTCTGGCTTAACTGTGCTTACGCTTTTTACAAACTCGGCCATATGGTAGATGCTCATGAAAAACTACCAAGAAATAATTCTTACACTCATTCGTCAAAGGGTGGCGCTATAGCACTCAATTGAAAGTGCCAACTTTGAACAGGTACAACTCATGCCCTGTTTGAGCTACAACCATGAAACTTCGATACACACGCGTCTCTTCATGCCCGACAACTTTCGTGGTCTGACTTTTGACCTCTGACCTTTAGATCGCCCACCATTTTGAATTATATGAAAAACAGTCATTGGCTCCTAACTTCTGCATTTTTTCACTTATGGAAATTCCGCCGCCTAGAAGTTGTCGGCAGAGGTCCAAAGTTCAAGTGTTAAACGTTTCGTGCAGATTGCTCCAAAATCCTAGGATTCCATAGATTTTAACTATTGCAGTTTTATGAAAATTATTCATCTGCGTCTAAAACATACATGCAGACTCACATTTCTTTGAAACTTTGCAGAAATGTACAGGGTCATTCCAAATATCACTGAAACCAATCTTACTCCAATTGGCCAAAGGGGGGCGCTATAGCAATTTTTTGAAAATACAGACTTTAAACAGGCATAAGTCATGCCTCATTTGGCCGAAAGTCGTGAAACTTGCTTACACATGTGCCTTGACTCATGAGGAACACACGTATCGATTTGACCATTAAGCTCCGCCCTTAGATTTTCCGCAATTTTGAGCAGTTTGAAAAATACTTGTTTTTGCCAGTTCTGGCTTAACTGTGCTTACGCTTTTTACAAACTCGGCCATATGGTAGATGCTCATGAAAAACTACCAAGAAATAATTCTCACACTCATTCGTCAAAGGGTGGCGCTATAGCACTCAATTGAAAGTGCCAACTTTGAACAGGTACAACTCATGCCCTGTTTGAGCTACAACCATGAAACTTCGATACACACATGCGTCTCTTCATGCCCGACAACTTTCGTGGTCTGACTTTTGACCTCTGACCTTTAGATCGCCCACCACTTTGAATTATATGAAAAACAGTCATTGGCTCCTAACTTCTGCATTTTTTCACTTATGGAAAATCCGCCGCTTTTGTTTTGTCGGCAAAGGTCCTAAGTTCATGTGTAAAATGTTTCGTGCAGATTACTCAAAAATCCCAGGAGGAAATAGATTTTAACTATTGCAGGTTTATGAAAATTATTCATCTGCCCCTAACACATACATGCAAGACTCACATTTCTTTGAAACGTTGCAGTAATGTAGAGAGTCATTCCAAATATCACTGAAACCAATCTCACTCCAATTGGCCAAAGGGGGGCGCTATAGCAATTTTTTGAAAATGCAAACTTTAAACAGGCAAAAGTCATGCCTCGTTTGGCCGAAAGTCGTGAAACTTGCTTACACTTGTGCCTTGACTCATGAGGAACACATCTATCGCTTTGACCAGTAAGCTCCGCCCTTAGATTGTCCACAATTTTGAGCAGTTTGAAAAACTTTTTTCAGCTATTTGCGTGAAACTGTATCATCTGTGTGATCTCCTTTTTCACAGTTACTTGTCTGTTGGTCCAATGGCGTCTCCCTTAAATGAATGCCTCACAATCGCAAGGTCGCCAGTTCAAGCGTCACTTGATGCAGACTCAATTTAAGTTGAATTGCAAACAACATGACTGTATCAATGAATACATGTGCAAATGGTAAAGATAACCTGAAATGCTTATTTGAGAGTACGTTTTTTCAATGTATGACATACTTCATTCTGAAAATAGCTGATCTACAATCTCACAACTTTTCATGGTTTGTGAGCTTGTAGATCGGCTACTTTCACTAGTTTTGGTTCTGAGGAGATGTACAATTTCTTCATTGGCAAATGGTTTGTGAACGAGTGATCTTAGTGTTAGTGAAACAGGGGCTTGGTTCATGAAAGAAGGCAAGAGTTTATGATCTTCAACAGACAATATCGGCCTGGACAAAGCTATAGCACTATAGGTAGTGTTGCAGCCTATTAGTCTGAAGGTTGAGAGTTGGAATCCTGTTAATGGCAATAGGTTGAGATGTCCAATCAAACCATTCTGTTTCCATCTCTCTCTCTCATCAATCTATTGTTTCCATGTCTGTCTCTCTCTCTCTCTCTCTCTCTCTCTCTCTCTCTCTCTCTCTCTCTCTCTCTCTCTCTCTCTCTCTCTCTCTCTCTCTCTCTCTCCATTCACTGGCCCCGTATTATCGCTGCTTGCAGCTATATTTATCATTATTATTATTATTGACCCTTATTATACCCCCTGTGGTAATGGAGGTGGCTGTGGTCTACAGGTGTGTGCGTGTCAGGTCAGAGCCACAGGGAAGATGTATGCGTGTAAGAAACTGGAGAAGAAGAGAATCAAGAAGGGCAAAGGAGAATCCATGGCTCTGAACGAGAAACTAATACTGGAGAAGGTCAACAGTAGGTTTGTTGTAAGTACTACGTAAACAAAATAATGAATACCATTCAGATCAATGGTGAGAGACCCCCCTCCACAACTATACACAACTAAGGAAAAGTCTAAAAGTTTAAAAACACACAAAGACATCAATAAGTCGATCTAGGCAAATGCCTTGTTAAAAAGACTTCTGCTACAACTTCTGCTACATACTACATATATGTATATATTTTTAAACGGTCGAATCCTGTGCCATCAAACAAGGCTTCGAATATTTGGCCCTACTACATATATATCACACTCACATGCACACGCACACACGCTGTGTGTTGATTGGACTGTTTGGCTACACATGCTGCATGCTGATTGGACATAGAGAATGTTTCAGATCAGAGAGAAGATAATGTGAGGACATTCTCCTGTAGTCTGTGATGCAATCACTAAAAACTAACGCTTAGGACAGTGGCTCTCAACCTGTGGGTCGGGAGGGGGGTCCCATATCATTTTGGGGGTCCTTGGCACAAAAAAGTTTGAGAACTACTTATTTAGAGGTAATTTGTAGAATCGGCCTCAGGTCTTATTAGGTTAATGAACCATGAGGTGCAATAATAATAATAATTTTAATTATAATAATAATATTATGTATGAAATAATAATTTGTATGGTACAGGTGAGCTTGGCGTATGCGTATGAGACAAAAGAGGCTCTGTGTTTGGTCCTGACTCTGATGAACGGAGGGGATCTGAAGTTCCACATCTACCACATGGGAGAGGCCGGCTTCACTGAGGCCAGAGCTGTGTTCTACTGCGCTCAGATCTGCTGTGGCCTGCAAGACCTGCACGGTGCAAGGATAGTTTACAGGTAAACGCACACGCACGCACGCACGCACGCATTAATAATTAAGAAATACTATATTTTAAATAGTGAAAAATCAACTAAAGTCATTAATAGTGCAAGTTCAATCACATTTCATTTGATTGAAAATAACTTGTGGGGAAAATACATACAATCTCTAATCTGTGATTCTAATGTGATTAATGTGACCCCTACAGTCAGTGAGGGCTGAATGTGACAAATATTGAGACCAATAGTCTGACTGTACAAATATTGGTAATTTCCCAAGACATCATTTTATGAAATACATGGGTTGTATTTCACAGATAGATACACTATTCTTGTACTATATTAAAATTAAATCATCCTTAAGTTAAATTCATTATTTCCGTGGACTTAAAAATCATCGTTTTATTTGATGGCCTTCTTGCCCTGGCATTTGGCCTTTGTGCCCTCAAAAAATTGACAACACCAAAGGCCAAGTGGCCTTGCCCCTAAAATGACGAAATTCCAGGCCTGATTGAAACGGTAAAAGTAGAGACAGTCATGTATCCATGTAAAAATACATAATCCTTCCCACCTGTCTACCTCTCTCTCTCTCTCTCTCTCTCTCTCTCTAAGGGATTTGAAGCCAGAGAATATTCTGCTAGACGACAATGGTGAGTATAACAGAGATAACTAGAAAAAGTGCTCCTCGGAGCACAACTCTCCGCCAGAAGACTTGTGTTGGTTCGAAGGTCGCGAAGGTCGCTATCCCTCTTGTATATGTAAGTGTCCTATCCATCCTGTCTGGGTAAGTGTCCTCTTCCGTTCATTCTGTGTAAGTGTCCTATCCCTCCTGTCCTATCCGTCCTGTCTATGTAAGTGTCATATCCCTCCTGTCTATATAAGTGTCCTATCTGTCCTATCTGTCCAATAAGACAGATAGGAACAATTGGACCGCGACTACTTGACTACTTCCGGTTCGAAGGTCTGGGAGTGAGCTAGTGGCCGGATTTTCGGTATTGGAATCTGGCTTATCACAGTGACACATGTATTTATAGGTCGCTATCCCTCTTGTATATGTAAGTGTCCTATCCAACCTGTCTGGGTAAGTGTCCTCTTCCGTTCTGTCTGTGTGAGTGTCCTATCCCTCCTGTCTGTATAAGTGTCCTATGTCATATCCCTCCTGTCTATATAAATGTCCTATCTGTCCTATCTGCCAATTATGTATCAGCCATGCAGCCATTTCATGGTTCCCGTCTTACCTCACTCTGACAGTGGCGGAGACACTGTCAGAGTGATGCCATGTATATATAGGCCCGGTGGCGTCACTAGCCAATCAGATCACAGTATTTCACGTGTCACGTGAGGCTTGACCAATCGGTGTGTCATGTTTAGAAAGTGAAAACGCAGTGATAACAATACTCTCCTGGCGGAGAGTAATAATAATAATAATAATAATAATGGACTAATTAATAATAATGGAATTATTATGTCAATAACATAAAGACATACAGAATGTATAAATATGTAAACATAAATATGGAGACTGTGTGTGTGTGTGTGTGTGTGTGTGTGTGTGTGTGTGTGTGTGTGTGTGTGTGTGTGTGTGTGTGTGTGTGTGTGTGTGTGTGTGTGTGTGTGTGTGTGTGTGTGTGTGTGTGTGTGTGTGTGTGTGTGCGCGCGCGAGCATGTAAAGGACATATCAGGATCTCAGATCTGGGTCTGGCAGTCAGTGTTCCTGAGGGGCAAAGCATCAAAGGACGAGTTGGAACCGTAGGATATATGGGTCTGTCTGTCTGTCTGTCTGTCTGTCTGTCTGTCTGTCTGTCTGTCTGTCTGTCATTACCCACTTCAGCCCTATATACATTTGGGCCATTTGAAAATAACAGATCTACAAGCTCATGCGTCGCGACACATTGTGAGCTTGTAGATTGGCTATTTTCAAAAAGATTATTATACATTTTATACATTTGAAATGGGACATTCTACATAATATTGACTGATTTTGCAGATAGTAAATCATCATATAATGTCAAATAATGTATTCCTCTTCTATAATATATTTCTCTTCTATCTTCTCTTTAATCTCCCATCTTTTATTTCTTCTTCTGTGGTAGCTCCAGAGGTGGAGCAAAAATGTTTTTTGTGTTTTTTCTTCTTCTGCAGCTCCAGAGGTGATCCAAAATGAGCGCTACACCTTCAGTCCAGACTGGTGGTCACTGGGGGTCCTGCTGTATGAGATGATCCAGGGAGCATCTCCATTTCAACAGAGGAAGAAGAAGATGAAGAGAGAGGTATAATCTGAGGACTAACCTCTTCAGACTCCACCTTAGCCCGTAGCACTTGACCTAGCCTTGACTACTTATGCAATGTAATAGAGCATGTTATTTAGACCAGCGTTTCCCAACCGCCGTTCCGTGGGCCTTTAGTGTGCCGTCTGAGATGCCTTGGTGTTCCGTTTAAAAATAAAAAAAAATGCATACAAATAAAAATAAAAATCTACCCCCAAAAAAGACATTTGAACTGCCCGTTAGGCCGCTAAGCCTAACGGTAAGGCAGACGGAAATGTCAGTGGATTTATTGGATGCATGCAGCACAAAGCCAACTTATACTCAGGTATTCAGTTTGTCGCCATTCGACCTTCCTAGCCCGTGTTATCAAAGAAAAACTGGCGACAATGGCCAAAACTCAATCGAAAATCGGCGAAAGTGGCCGTTTTCAAGATGTTTTGGCCATTATCTCTGGAACGGAAGGTCCAAACTCCTCAATTCAAAGCTTGTTGGATGCGTGATTTTGAGGACATCAAGTACAACATGACACCTTTCGGGTTTATTGGCCTAAAAGTATGGTGTGTGTGTGTGTGTGTGTGTGTGTGTGTGTGTGTGTGTGTGTGTGTGTGTGTGTGTGTGTGTGTGTGTGTGTGTGTGTGTGTGTGTGTGTGTGTGTGTGTGTGTGTGTGTGTGTGTATATATACGTATATACCGTATATCTAGCTGTGCACTGGCATCTTTTGGCTATGCCAGGTGTGCCTTGGCACCAAAGGTTTGGGAAACACTGATTTAGACAGATGCTAAGTTCAATTATTGACCTGGAATCTAAGTTTCTATAGTTTCAATGTACAGTTTATTATTATTTGAAAGTATATTGTTTAGACAGATGCTAGGTTCATTGTTTACCTGGGTTCCTATAGTTTCAATGCACAGAATGTTATTTAGATTGCAAAATATATATTTTTTAATGGAAATTATTAGATTGTTTTATTTTATTTATGAAATACTTTTGAAAAATGTTGGAATTGTTTAATTGATGAAAGGTATGATTTTTTTGGGGTTTAAACTTTTAAAGATCTTTTGAAATAAATTGTGAATTGTAGGAGGTGGAGAAACTGGTGACAAACAGTGAGGACACACTGACATACTGTGACAAGTTCTCTGAGGACTCAAAGAGCCTCTGCAAGATGGTGAGTGTGTGTGTGTGTGTGTGTGTGTGTGTGTGTGTGTGTGTGTGTGTGTGTGTGTGTGTGTGTGTGTGTGTGTGTGTGTGTGTGTGTGCGTGCGTGCGTGCGTGCGTGCGTGCGTGCGTGCGTGTGTGTAAGTAAAAGTACCAATACCACATTGTGGAAATATGCTGTTACAAATAAAAGCTAAAGCACAAAATTGTACTTGGCATTAAAATATACTTATACATACTGAACGTAAAAGTACAAATTTTAAGCTCACAACATGTCGCAAAGCGAGCTTGTAGATCGGCTCT